>NW_015547712.1:878855-887802 GCF_001515605.1 Sinocyclocheilus anshuiensis
AGTTAAAACCGTAAAACCTAAAACGTTGCTACCGTATTTTTTACGGTAAAATTCCGGCAACCACAGCTGCCGGTTTTTCACCGTAAATTTTATGGATTTTTTTTTACAGTGTGTGAAAACAGGACAAGAGCAGCATCACTGAAGGGCTGACGGTGGATGTCTCTGCAGGATTACTCAAGATGCTGAGCTCAACAGAGCGAGCGAGAGAGAGAGAGAGAGAGAGAGAGAGAGAGAGAGACTTACCACTGGCTCTTCTTGACGGTTGCTCATTACTCGCTTCACAATCATTCAAAGAAAAATGAAAGATTACATTTGCTTTAATAACGAGATTAAGGACAGATCATCATTCCTTTCATTTGTTTGTGTGTGTGTGTGTGTGTGTGGTGTGTTGCATAAGATAATTGCATAGGGGAATAGTGTTTTTTGTTTCTTTTTTTCTACAACTACTTCAACAACTACTTATTTTCCAGTTTGCGGCACAAATACTATTTGTGACCCTGGAGCACAAAACCAGTCATAAGTTGCACAGGTATATTTGTAGCAATAGCCAACAATGCATTGTATGGTTCAACATTTTCGATTTTTCTTTTATGCCAAAAATCATTAGGATATTAAGTAAAGATCATGTTCCATGAAGATATTTTGTGAATTTCCTACCGTAAATATATCCAAACTTACATTTTGATTAAAGCTTATTTATTTCAACAAATTGACCCTTATGACTGGTTTTGTGGCCCAGGGTCACATATATCAATGTGAATTACTTGAAACATGTTAGTGTTATAGCATTTCTGTTTCACTGTTTGATGACTTTTGTTTAAACTTTTGTTGTTGTTTTGTCATTATTGCTAATTATTTGTTGTGCTGTGATGTTAAGAGCTCATATTTTTACATTTATTGATTGTCAACATTCTTAAGGTTGATATATACATATGTGGCTACTAAAAATATATTATATATAAATAATCAGTTTATTGTGTCACTAATTGATAATTCACTGAACAAGAAATCTGTAATTGACTCACCTAGACAAAACATGGACAGTTTTCATCAATAGCATCAAGTTGCGTTGAATTTTTGTTTTCTCAACCATTCCTTTTTTATAGTGCAAAGCTGACTGCATTTATGTTCTTAAAACATGTTCCTGATCTAATTATGAACTATTCATCAGTGCACATTATTTTGAAGAAAAATCTGTTCATCTTTTTAACATTTTAACAAAATATAAGAAGTTACTCTGCTGGTGGTTTTTCAGAAGGTTTTTTTTTTTATTAGATCCTCCAAAATCCACTGCAAACCCACAACCAGATCTGAAACACATTACATCACATGTCTGAAATAAAAGTTGTCGTTGTTGTATACATATAATAAATGTGAAGAGCATCTCAGATCATTTGATTTAGGATGAATTTGATGTGCTCAAATTGAAATCTGAGGAGCTTCAACTTAAAAGTCTGTTCTCTATTTAATCTCATTGCTCTTAAAAGTGTTCTTACAGATCTCACTTGTGACTTTTCTTCCTCCGTTCCCTCGACTGACACACAACTGGCTCATTTCACATTTCAGTGGTTGAGTCTGTGAGTTTAGTAAGAGTGACAAACATGATAAACACTGGCATCTGCAGTGATGCTCATCCGATCGCAGCGAGTCGAGTGTGTGTGTGTGTGACATTTCCAGCAGTCACGGACGGTTTAAACTCACTTCAGTCTGTGCCAGTGGAAAGGTGAACGGCCATCATTTATTTACACATGGACACAATAGAGTCACACAGTATGTGTCGTACTGCGATTCATATTTCATTCCACACCACTGATACCTTCATTTAAAGCACATTTAATGAGTTCAAATGGATTGCAGCACATATTAAATATGTCATGTGTTTTGGCCATGTATTACTTTGGGCATGATATATGATTAATGGACACTTGTCAGCTCTGTGCACCTTTGCATTTGATTCATGAGTCTTTCAGTTCAAAACATGCACTAAGGGACTCAGTGTCTAGTAATGATAAATAACACGATCTTAATTGCTATGCTATTTGAAGAGGAATCCATATTATAGTGGTATTATACGCAATTATTGAGAAAACCTAATGTGAGAGCTTCATTATTTATTAAATGATGCACTTTACCTTCTAAAATGTGACCCTGGACCACAAAACCAGTCATAAGTCACTGGGGTATATTTGTAGCAATAGCCAAAAATACATTGTATGGGTCAAAATTATTGATTTTTCTTTTATGCCAAAAATCATTAGGATATTAAATAAAGATTCATGTTCCATGAAGATATTTTGTAAATTTCCTACTGTAAATATATTAAAACTTAATTTTTGATTAGTAATATGCATTGCTAAGAACTTAATTTGGACAACTTTAAAGACGATTTTCTCAATATTTTGATTTTTTTGCACCCTCAGATTCCAGATTTTCAAATAGTTGTATCTCGGCCAAATATTGTCCGATCCTAACAAACCATACATCAATGGAAATCTTATTTATTCAGCTTTCAAATAATGCATAAATCTCAATTTCGAAAAATTTACCCTTATGACTGGTTTTGTGGTCCAGGGTCACAAATATATTTAAAAGTGAACTACAATAGTCTCCATTTGTAATAGAAAGATAATTTTCTGTATTTTATTTCGTAATTTTCCAAATTTGTATAACTTTATTTTCATTATTATTATCCTAGATTTTTAATGTAGCCTCAGACAAATGTCCACTGCTAAAAATTAAATTAAATGGACATTAAATTAAATAATACATTTTGTAACATTTTATTAAATAATCAAAACAAATAAAAAATTAAATGAAATGACGGAACATTATTTACATAAAAAAATTACTCAAAATTATATAAATTATTCAAAATAACTAAATAAAATAATTAAAAATTCAATTACGTAAAATTGAGAAAAATTATTGAAAATTCAAACATGATAAACACTGGCATCTGCAGTGATGCTCATCCGATCGCAGCGAGTCGAGTGTGTGTGTGTGTGACATTTCCAGCAGTCACGGACGGTTTAAACTCACTTCAGTCTGTGCCAGTGGAAAGGTGAACGGCCATCATTTATTTACACATGGACACAATAGAGTCACACAGTATGTGTCGTACTGCGATTCATATTTCATTCCACACCACTGATACCTTCATTTAAAGCACATTTAATGAGTTCAAATGGATTGCAGCACATATTAAATATGTCATGTGTTTTGGCCATGTATTACTTTGGGCATGATATATGATTAATGGACACTTGTCAGCTCTGTGCACCTTTGCATTTGATTCATGAGTCTTTCAGTTCAAAACATGCACTAAGGGACTCAGTGTCTAGTAATGATAAATAACACGATCTTAATTGCTATGCTATTTGAAGAGGAATCCATATTATAGTGGTATTATACGCAATTATTGAGAAAACCTAATGTGAGAGCTTCATTATTTATTAAATGATGCACTTTACCTTCTAAAATGTGACCCTGGACCACAAAACCAGTCATAAGTCACTGGGGTATATTTGTAGCAATAGCCAAAAATACATTGTATGGGTCAAAATTATTGATTTTTCTTTTATGCCAAAAATCATTAGGATATTAAATAAAGATTCATGTTCCATGAAGATATTTTGTAAATTTCCTACTGTAAATATATTAAAACTTAATTTTTGATTAGTAATATGCATTGCTAAGAACTTAATTTGGACAACTTTAAAGACG
This sequence comes from Sinocyclocheilus anshuiensis, assembly GCF_001515605.1. Lineage (NCBI taxonomy): Eukaryota > Metazoa > Chordata > Actinopteri > Cypriniformes > Cyprinidae > Sinocyclocheilus > Sinocyclocheilus anshuiensis. Next base: position 882,579 of record NW_015547712.1, read on the forward strand.
ATTTTCTCAATATTTTGATTTTTTTGCACCCTCAGATTCCAGATTTTCAAATAGTTGTATCTCGGCCAAATATTGTCCGATCCTAACAAACCATACATCAATGGAAATCTTATTTATTCAGCTTTCAAATAATGCATAAATCTCAATTTCGAAAAATTTACCCTTATGACTGGTTTTGTGGTCCAGGGTCACAAATATATTTAAAAGTGAACTACAATAGTCTCCATTTGTAATAGAAAGATAATTTTCTGTATTTTATTTCGTAATTTTCCAAATTTGTATAACTTTATTTTCATTATTATTATCCTAGATTTTTAATGTAGCCTCAGACAAATGTCCACTGCTAAAAATTAAATTAAATGGACATTAAATTAAATAATACATTTTGTAACATTTTATTAAATAATCAAAACAAATAAAAAATTAAATGAAATGACGGAACATTATTTACATAAAAAAATTACTCAAAATTATATAAATTATTCAAAATAACTAAATAAAATAATTAAAAATTCAATTACGTAAAATTGAGTAAAATTATTGAAAATTAAATAAAAATTGTATTTATTATTGCTAGGAACAATTTAGTAGCTGTTGGATATCGGTAGGGGCATGTCCCTAGCATCCCTACTAAATTCTACGCCCTTGAATACACCACACACAATTGTGAATAAAACTGTGCAACTAAAGGAGGAAAACTTGGTGATTAACAGATGTCAATAGTACTAACGGTGATACTCAAGCTAACATACCTCGGTAAAGGACAAAACGAATTGTGATTGCTAATAGCATCATTTATTTGCATGCGCCATCTGAAAATCAGGTAATGTTACAAACACAAACAACACAATTAGTCCAGAATGCAATTTGTACAACACTCTGTGATAAAGCTAAATGCACCAGGCAAATGGCTCCAGTGAATACGCTGCATGCTATAATGAGCCTCATCTGCAAAGAAAGGAGACGTGTTTGCACTGAAAACAATCAGTTTAAATGCTCACAGTGCAGCTCTAATAGCATCTTGCACTGAATTGCAGGTGCTTTGTGAATAATGTGCCACAGTGGGTTTCGACCTCTGATTAAACTAGTGTGTGTTGAAGGTCACTGGCACGTCTACAGATCCGCTCTGACAGCTCTAGACGTCCTGCAGTGATGAACGGCTGCTGAACACAAGGCCGGACACAGTTAATGTCACTAGGATTATCGCTCCCATCCCGCCGAACGAGACTCGCACATACCGTAAATCTCCTGTCGTGATATCCGTTTTCCATTAGCCGTATTTCATCACTCACTTAAGGTGAGAACTTTCACTTTTTTATACTCGTGCTGCAGTTGTAAATCTAGAGAAAGGAAGGAAGAGAGTCTCTGGCTTATTGGTTCTCTAATGGTCCGATATCTTAGCTGTAATGTCATTGTACTCCTAATGTGAACTTTAATTACTGGTTGAGATAACATGATCTGGAGGTGCAGGGAAATTACAGCTTTATGTTTCACTCCAGTTACGTTCCTTTCTTGTTGTGTTTTTATGTGAACTGCTTTGGAAAACGGGACTGTTTGCACCAAAGTCAAAGGTTTGAGATTAACATTGGATGGGACATTTCAAAACCAACCTAAAACTACGGTTTATAAAATAGTTTTTTGCATTTTCAGCCCTCTGATGTTTCCAGGCCATAAGCAACCTATTCAGGAAGACATTTTAGAGCATGATATCTTGAGAGTTATGATTGCTGGACTCATAGAAATTGGTGGATACGTAGACAAACATGTTCAATTCAAGCCAAAATTATTCAGATGTAACTAAGGGTAAAAATATTTACAGAATTGGCCACTAAAGTTGGGAAAAAGTGAAATTTTCTAGAGGTGGGTCATATTGGCACCTCAATAAAAAGACTAAGGATACTAATATAAGAATTTTGGCATTAATTAATAAGCTTAAATTGACTGTATATCAGTCTGTCATGAATGTGAGATATTAACATATTAGTCAGATATGACAGTATTTTGCCAATTTTGAGGCACTCACTTGACAATGCTGACTATTAGAAGACTCTTGTCAATATTTCAGTTTGTTTTAGTTGCTATGTGCTAATCAGGACCTAAAACTAAGGTTGATAAAATATATATATATATATATTTTTTTTTTTGCATTTTTAGCCCTATGATATTTCCTGACAAAAAAGCATTTTATCTGGGAAGCCATATTTAGAGCTTGAGATCTTGAGATTTGTGATGACTGGACTCATAGAAAGTGGTGGACACACAGACAAACAGGTATATATTTAGCCTTTATGTATACATTTAGCATTTTCTCTATATCTCACACACTTCTGGGACTTAATTTTGGTGGTAAACATGAATATGTATGTCTATTGATGAACAATTGCAGCATGAAAAATTGACAATTTTTTCAACTGAAAGTGAAAGTTTATGCAAGTAAAATGAATTTATTTCGTTTTTGGATTCTATGTTGTTTTGTTATGAAATAAATATGTCAGTTTCATAAATCTGTACTGATTTTGAGCAAAGAAATTGAATTCAAGTCCATTCATTCCAATGGGGTTAATACTAGTAATTCTCAGATTATATGTTATTATAAATTTAATACAATGATATATTTAAATAAAATTTCTCATCAATATTGAAAAAAATATATGTTTTTTTTTTGTGTGTGTGTGTTGTGGTTCTTGTGTCATTTAAAATTTCAGTTAAAGATAATCCCAATGACATTACCTGTGTCTGGCCTGGCGTTCGTAACTGCAAAACGTCCAGACAAACTGCCGGTTCTGCAGCAAAAGTTGTAGCATGCAAACCTGCTAAAAGACAAGCAGAGGAAGGACATTAGATGGAAGTCACAGCAGAGAGTGACATTATACAGCTCAATTCTTCTTCACAGTTAACTTATGATAAGTTGCTGCTGCTCAGTGGAAAGAGGGCACAGCTGTATCTCTCCTCTCATCCGCCCACCCGCTGATCCTTTCTGAGCGCTTTTGTTTTATAGACCTGCTTTCCTCTCCGCGCCACAGGACGCATTAATGCACCTGTTAAAAACGCTCTTCTCACCCCCTGATGAGATACTGTCACTCAACATGGAGACTGACAGCTAGGGAGCGTTACTGTGCAGTGCATGCTGGGAAATGTCCCCCTGCTGCTGTCCTGACAGTGGACCTCTGGGACTCCGGCTCTTTAAATTGTACCTTGATACGAGGAGGAATTCAGCCGGATAAGGAAACAGCTCCGTGTTTCGGCTAAACCCACCAACTCTCCAAAGGCCTGTCATCTAAAGTTTGCAGAAAGAAAAGGTTTGGGATATAAGAATGGAAAATTCTGGCTTGGGTTTTTTCTTGCACTTACAGTTTTTTTTTACTGCACAGAGGGAAAAAAGCAGTTCTGCTCAAAACAAGTAAAATCTTTTCCTTATTTAGTTATGAAGTTCAATGAGGACACCAAACAAACTTTTCTCTCTTGCTGTTTTTAACTACTTTCAAAGAAAAGCAGAGACAATGTCCTTAGAGAAACTTGAAGTAACAGAAAAACTCACAAAGTTTTCTATTGAAGCAAACTGTAACAGAAACATAGTCAAATTAAATGACTTAAAATTACATTTTAAAAAAGTAAATAGGTTTGTTTAAATAATTAAATCAAATGAAAACATGAAAAACTGTAAAAAAAAAATAAATAAAAAATTTAACATTAAATTTAATATAAATTATATTTTAAAGCAATACATTTATTTAAATAATTAAAACAAACAGTTAATGAAGATAATCTAAATTATTCAACATGAAATAAAAATTATTCACAATTAAATGACTTGACCGAATAATAAATATAAATTATATTTTAAAATAATACATTTAAATATTTAAATCACATTAAAAAATTAAAATAAAATTAAAATAATTTTGATTGAAAATTGAACATTGCATATAAATTAGATGCAAAATCAAATAAACGCTAAAAATAATATAAATTATTCAAAATGAAATAATGACTTAAAAATTATAAAAAATTAATAATGATTTTAAAATGGTGCAAATATTAATTATATTCAAATAAATAAATGATCAAATAAAATGTATATTTAAAATAAATTATTTAAAATAAAACATCAAAATAATACAAAATAAAATGTACAGAGGACATTAACGCTGACATCCACACATTAATCACTCTCACCCCAACCCGTTTGAAAACGGTTTTTGCTATTCTGTTTGCTGGCACTAGTGGCACAAAAAATGACACACTTCACCCTCAATATACTCTTATTTCTCATTATATCTGTGGGATCGTGTGAACAGTGAAATCTCCAACAGCAAGAATAAGAGAACGGAAGCACTCAGATTGATCTAATGTGGCTTTCAGAGGTGATACAGAAGAGACACAGCAGATCTCCTTCTGTACAGCTGGATAGCGAAGGCTTCGGGCGATTCTTAATTCTCTCAAATGGAGGCAGTGTTTATCACAGCACAGCTTGTGAGTGTGTTTGTTCCCTGCGGTGACGATCAGCAGCATCAATACAAGCCAATTTATCAATGAGTCACCGAGACCATTTCAGCCACTCTCATCCTCCAGATAGAAATAACTTCAGCCTGTGTGTTTGTGTGTCGATCAATCTCACATTCACCTCAAAATCAACTGAAAACAAACACAAATAAACTATATTTTGCATGAAGAGAATACAGACTATTGTAATACCATCAAGATTTTTTTTTACATTATTTTCCACATCAACAAGGCACATTTCCACCCAAATTCTCATTACTGTAATGAAAAAAAAGTCTCATTCTCATTACCAGGGCTCTCATTATTCTGGTTGGTGATTCTCATTAGGCCCCATTCATGAATAGGGTACAAAACAGACTCTGAAACTCCTAAAATAACGAAGCATTTCTTTATATTTTAAACAAATGGCCAGCGAAAGATACTAAATATTCAGAACACTTTTCAGAAAACTATTCATTCACCTCAGAAGGACAAACTATTAAGTATTATACTGTATGAGCGCTTTAATTTTTGATTTGTTTATAAATATCTATATATGGGTCACATTAAATAAATTAAACGATTGAAAATTAAACAAATTACATTTAAATAAATTAAATTAAATTAAATGACATATATTTAAACAATTATATCAATAAAATGATAATCACTCAAAATTAGGAGGACTAAGCATTATATGAGCTTTTTAATAAAAAAAAATATAAATAAATAAATATATATA
>NW_015547712.1:887829-891946 GCF_001515605.1 Sinocyclocheilus anshuiensis
TTTAAATAATTATATGTAAATAAAATAAAATTATTAAAATAGTATAAATTACGGATTATTACAGATTACGGATTACAGGATTACATATATATATGTATATGTGTGTATATATATATATATATATATATGTGTGTGTGTGTGTGTATATATATATATATATATATATAACACTTAGAAAATTACAAATAAGTCATATTTAAATAATTCTTTATATAAAATAAATGTAAAAAAATTAATTCTGAGGACAAACTAAGAATTATATATGACCTATAAAAAAAAGGCCTTAACGGTCCTGAAAATAGGCTGTTTGTCTTTATGAAAAAAAAAAGATTTGGATTATTTTGCGGGTGAAATATGACCTGCACATGTTCCTGACAGGTTTGATGAGATTCACCGTGATCTATCACTGATCTTCAATCAATCAATCAGACACTGCTCATCTGACGGCGTGTGTCAGGACTCATCCCGCGGGAGAATGACGTGGTTCCTCTCATATGATAAGTGCCTGTGTTTTCTAATTTTATCCTTCTGTCACCTATCTAGCACTTCTGCAACTCGGAAAATGGAAAAGCTGCCATCTAGAGAACGAGAGAGAGAGAGAGAGAGAGAGAGAGAGAGAGAGTAGCGGTGTTATTGAGGACACTCGAACAAAGCCTCACGCTGATTTTCCCAGCAGCCTCTCTGATGAGATCAATAAGTGTTTGTGTGTTCATCTGTCTCTCAAACACTCGTACTGAAACACACCGTCTGAAGCAAAAGATTCAGAGAGTATTGAAGGACCGTTTATCCAAAAATTGGACTTCTGTCATCGCTTACTAACCCTCGTGTCGCTCCAAACCAGATTTCAAGAGCAACAGATTGTTTTCAGTGCAATGGAGTCTTTTATCTCAGAAGATCAATCAAAGCAGATGACCCTTTTTAATCTTTTCTAAGAGTTCGACACAGCCACACGAACATTTTCATCTGCTTTTCGGGAAATATTCATTTGAAGGATGAGTGTGCATCAGTGATTAAAAAAAAAAAAAGTCTTGTTTTCAAGTACAAATATTAAAATTAAGTGAGTTTATCCTCAAAACAAGAAAAAATATCTGCCAATTGGATCAGAAAAAAAAAAGATTATTTTTCCTACTGCCAGATATTTTCCTGGTTTAAGCAAAAACTCACTTAATATTGGCACATTTATCAGAAAATAGAACTTAAGTAATTTTGCTTTTCAAGTCTTGTTGACTAAAAAATGATTAAAAATGAAGCAAGTTTTTGCTTAAAACAAGCAAACATGTCGCAATTCAGACTTTTTACAGTATCTCAGAATTACGACCCTCTGTCTCGCAGTTTTGACTTGTAAAATTGTGCATTTATATCTCAAAATTCAGAGAAAATTAGATAGAATTGCAAGAAATAAAGTCAGGAGTGTATGAAAGCCTATAAACTCGAAAAGTAGAAATGGGCTTCCATAGAAAAATAATCTTGTTTTCTCTGCGACTTAAGTTTCTTTTTCTAACTAAATTGTTTTTCTTGTTTTAAGCTTAAACTCACTTATTTTCTGAAAAAATCTGTAAACTGAGACTTAATATCTCAAATGATTTTGCTTCTCAAAATTGCTTTCTATATATCATATACAAATATATCAAAATGAAGTGAGTTGTTGCTTTAAACGAAACAAAAACAAACAAAAAATCTGACAAAGGGGTCAGAAAAATTATTTCCACTTGAATTCAGTACATTTTTCTAAACCAAATGGGAGATAAAATAGTTTGATCTTTTTTTTGTTTTAAACTCACTTCATTCTGATCAGTTTTTCAGAAAACAAGGCTTAATATCTGAAGAAATGTTGCTACTCGTATCTTGACTTATGAATGCTTAAATATTTGTACTGGAAAACGACACAAATTCAGCTCAATAATAGTGTGCTGCTGTAGTAAAATGCCTGATAAACAAAAATAGTATGAATAAATGATCCTCTGACTTCCTCATCAGCTCTCCAAGGATGTAATTTCATTTAGTTAGTCGTTTTGTCACATTTAATCACTGCATATGCAAATACAAAAAAAAAAGCTAAATTATCAGTCTGAAGGAAATCATCATAAATGGTAGAGGATGAAAGAATGCTGTTAAGTGTTTCAATGCATTAGCTTCACAAGCATCAGATAAATTAATGTTTTTGTGTACTCACATACTGTATATCTTGAGCAAACCTTGGGGAACAAGATATTCTCCAGAAATACGTCTGCTGTGTTGCACAGAAGAAAGTAAGTCATGGTTAATGAGTAAATGATGAGGGTTCAGTTCAAGAAACAATATGGCTTGAACCCACAGTCAATATAATATTTTATATATAGTACATTTCTCTAGGGAATTTGACTATGAAGCATAAAAAAGTAATTGCAGCTTTTTAATTTATTATTCTGATAATTCTGAGTTTTTGTCCCCACAATTGCAAGTTTATGTCTCACAATTCAAATGTGTTACATTACCGTTGCATTACTTTTTCCTCATCTGGCCTGGGTTTGCATGTTTATTTTAAATTTGAAAGTGCCCCTATTATGCCTTTTCGAATATTACCTTTCATGCAGTGTGTCATGTAGCTGAATGTGAACATAAACTATCTGCAAAGTTGTGAAGCCGACAGTGCACGATAAATAAAGTTATTGTCTATCAAAAAAAAAGAGTCGGCTCGCAATCGCCTAAACGAGTCATCAGGACTTCGAATCTTATTCTGTTACGGCTCTACGTCACAAAGTAACACATTTGCATAATGTCTGCCCACGTTCTACGTTATAGAAGGTGCACAGTGTCATTCACACAAACACTAAACACCAACGTGGTAACACACATGATACTGAAATAATGCAGTAAACATTAGTTTAACAACATTAGATGTAAGATAAAGCCCTAATGTACACAACTGATAAGAAACATAGATATTTCAAAGTGTCATGCAGGGAATTCTGGGAGTGTCAATTTATGGTTTTTCACTGTAAATTATACAATGACTTTTTCTATGCTTGCAAATCAGTCTCTTGTCGATCAGCCACTTCAACCGTTTCGTCATCAGACTCCGGCTCGAATTGGTAAGGTACAATCCATACCATCTTTTCTATGTATTGACAAGTCTCCAGGGCTGTCATTCCGTCATGGCAATGGGCGTTTAGTTTCTGACACGCGCTGTACGCGATAGACCAATCCAGAGCCAATCTCTCTATGGCTCTGGACCAATCACGAAGGACTGCACCATCTGACCAATCACAGCAGTAACGGCTCACGGAAAGGAGGGGTTTAGAGAGACCGATTCTTTGAACTGCTTCGCACGAGTTGTTTACGAATCATTTAGAAATGAGGTAAAATTAAATCTATTTTTTGAGAAAACTAACATGTTTTTTGACCTTGCATGCATGTAAACCTGTTTTAGGAGACTCATAAAACAATATTAGCAACCTTAAAAATGGCATAATAGGGGCACTTTAAAAATTTATATTTTTGGCAAATATAAAAGCCGTTTCACATCAAAAGTGAAATGATTAAGCCTCAGGCTGAAGGTAATGTAAATTCACTTCTGTACAAACAAACCTTTCAGCTTTGCTGCCATTCTGGATTGCATGAAGAACAGGACAGGAGAAGAAAGTTCAACATCCTTAAGCAAAAAAAACAAAAAAAAAAAGTTTTGCTTATTATGGTTGAATTGTATCATGGAAGGTCAGCAGCAAAGACACTGGTTCATAAAATGGGATTAAACACATAAAGGACATTTGTGCTATTTAACATATTTAATTATTGCAGGTTTGCATCATATTCTGAGTTTGCATTTCATTGCTTTTATTCATTTTGAGGAATACTGAATCTGTTTTTGTGCAGATGAGATGAGTGAATGTATGTTGACATATAGTCTAGAACTAACTAACATCATGTTCACACAGCACGCACAACGTCTCTGCACTTACTCCCGATTTCTCTCAACATGGCAACACCAGAGCTGTGAGTCAATACATATGAAAACAAAGTAACGTCTCGGTTATGTATGGTAACCCTCGTTCCCTGAAGGAGGGAACGGAGACATCACGTCGGATGACCGACGAATTGGGATCTCGCTTAGAGAGACCAATCTACTTCGAGTGTAAAC
>NW_015547712.1:892121-892396 GCF_001515605.1 Sinocyclocheilus anshuiensis
ATGTCGGCCAGACACAGCCAGAGATGGCGCTCCTGGACCACCATAGTGGACATCGCATGACCCAGAGACCGCGCCGTAACCTTCGTCGCTCGTAGCGCGAGGTCCGTCGCGGTGTGGAGTTCTTTCAGAACTTCCGGGTCATGACGACCCACGTGCAAGTCCCTCAGTGCCTTAGCCTGGTGCACTTGCAATAACGCAGAAGCGTGTAAGGCGGACGCAGCTTCTCCACAGGCCGTATAAGCACTGCCGATCAAGGCCGACGAGTGCCTACAGGC
>NW_015547712.1:892575-892653 GCF_001515605.1 Sinocyclocheilus anshuiensis
GAAACCAATCCTTGAGGGTTCGGGACGCGGTGGAAGATTCCACTCGAGCCCGACACTCTCGGCGGCCCGGGGCCCGGG
>NW_015547712.1:892789-892989 GCF_001515605.1 Sinocyclocheilus anshuiensis
TGCTGCAACCGACATCTTATCGTCGGGGGGAGCCTTGGAAGAAACAGGTGGTTCCCCCCGGGAGGGTCCAGCCTGCTCTTTTGAGAGCTTTGAGAGCTCCGGAGTGCTGGCTGGCTGGGGCATCCCCGGAGGGGAATTCCTCACCGTGACCGTAAGACCCGTAAGACCAGTGCCAGAAAAAGGGCGCCCCCGGCTGCCGC
>NW_015547712.1:895032-897453 GCF_001515605.1 Sinocyclocheilus anshuiensis
CCTCAGCGTGCTTCATGCCCAGACACGAGAGGCAGCGATCGTGACCATCACCCGGCGCCAGGTAACGACTGCACCCAGAAACACACGGATGGTACGACATCTTTAAAAAGACGTTCCACCCGTGAAGCTCTTTTAGATGGAAATTGCTCTTTTAGTGTGCTGATGCGCACAGGGGAGATGGCCGTCTGCAACACACACAGGGGTAGTGCAGCCTGTTGTGTGCAACCCACTCGACACGGGAAAACCACCGCCGCTGAAGCGCCGTACCACCAGCACGAGAGCCCACGAAGAGCGTGCTTGACTGTAGTTTTCACTACCGTAGACTTAGGTCAGGAGCAGAACGATAGAACCGCTCGGCTCCGAAGCGAAAAGCTGAATATGCGCTGTATCTGCTGCCTACTTATACTCACGCTTTGATCAGCAGCAGCTGGATGCAATAAACGCATGTCAATGTGCATTGGCTCGTTTAGTGTACACTCGAAGTAGATTGGTCTCTCTAAGCGAGATCCCAATTCGTCGGTCATCCGTGAAAGGGAACTGGTGTTACTTATTCGAAAAAGTAACTCAGATATTTTACTGTAAATTAAACTAATACTTTACAAGTTACTTTACTTGTAATGTATTAAACCCAACACTAGAAATAGGCACACGGGTAAATGTAACTAAAGTCATCAATTGTGAATTTAAAAAAAAAAAAAGGTTGAAAAAATTATTAATTTTGAAGAATGCATCAGCTGCAGGGAATTTCTTTGAGTTATCAAATAATTCAGGTAAAAGTAACTACAGCATATGCATGTCCCTGATCAAGCAAAAATAATTATGGCGCAGATATATGCATAAATAATCATAGAAAGTTTTGTAAATAATATGTAATAATATGAATATTTCAAACTGTTTAGTCTATTTCATTTTCCTGGATCTGCACATCTGCTTCAGAAACAGACGATTAATACAAACAAGCTGAAAACTGCTAGTGATCATCACTGTCATAAATACAAGAACATCAGAGCCATTTTACACTGTAGTCTTGATAATATCAAGATGATACAGACTACAGTTTTGGACATATTTGTGTAAATCTGACGTTACAGACTGGATCACTGAGAGAGGAAACAATCTCCTCACAGAGCACGGAATAAGCAACGCTGGTGTTGTTTTCCACTTTCTGAATAGAACCATGAGGAAATCAATTGACCGACCACTTCAGCACATATTTCCTCTACAGTAGTATTGGTAGTTTCTTTGAGTTTGTGAACAGACTGTCCGTCCATCATTCATAACTGACGAGTGACAGATGAACACGAACAGATCTGCTTTCTGCTTCAGTCTACACAATAAATGATGCATTAAACCTACATCTGATACCAAACTCAACCCACATCATACAGCATTACCACTTCACATTTCTACATTACCATAACATTCTTTAACATTATGCGTCATGATTTTCTTATTACAGTTCAGAAATTCATATAAATGATATGTAAATATAAATTATGTAAAATTAACATTTATGCATTTGGCAGACACTTTTATCCAAAGCAACATTCATAGAACATAGAAGGAAATGAATAAATATGAACTAATAATCCATATATGATTCATATAAGAAACAATTCATAATTCATATAATACAAATATAGTTATATTATAAATCAATTATCCTATAATTATATTTTATATAAATAAAATACAGAATAAAAAAAACCCTTCATTTGTAATATTTCATACTTCAAAGTTCTGATAAAGAAATCCTTCAATGACAGTTCAGCCTAATTAGTTTAATATAAATTAATATTTTTAAATAAATATCAAATTTACATTTACTCATATAAAATACTGTATATTTCCTAATTTATTAATTAAAATATTTCAGTGTTCCTTTATGAAATGTTCGAAATAGGCCACTATTACTTTTTACTGCAAAAATGTGATATATAACATACATGATATTACATTAATTATTATCAATTGTGAAAATATGACAGTACATATAGTATATAATAAAATACATTTCAATATTTCTAGTGAAACCCTTTAAAGACTCCAGTCACCAAAATTAGCTTTATTTCATGAATTATTTATTTGTTTGGGAACAATAAGAAAGCTAACAAATTCAGACCAAAAAGCATAATATACATTATAATAAATAAGCAATTATAAAAATGACATAAAATATATAATGAAATACATTTCTAAATTTCTGTAAATGAGCTTCGTTTAATTATTTATATATTTGTTTGTGAAAAATAAGCAAGTTCATGCACGATGTGGCTTGGAAATAATGTATAAGTCAGTTCTACATGTCAGACTCCATTAATCTGTGTGTAATTTGGTTTTGAGAGCTAAATGTGAAACTGAAGGCATTATGGAGAGACAGACGGTGTGTGTGTGTGTGTGTGTGTGTGTGTGTGTGTGTGT
>NW_015547712.1:898008-901941 GCF_001515605.1 Sinocyclocheilus anshuiensis
ATAAATCATTCTAATATGCTGATTTTCTGCACAAGAAACATTTCTGATTATTATCACAGTTGAAATTGTTTGTACTGCTTAATGAGGTGTGGAAACCATTATACAGCGACAGGATTCCTTGATGAATGGAAAGTTCAGAAGAACAGCATTTATTTGAAATATTATTTTTTTTTACATTATAAATGTCTTTACTATCACTTTTGATCAATTCAGTGTGTTCTCACTGAAAAAAGTATTAATTTCTTAAAAAAAAATCGTACTGACACCAATCTTTTAAACAGTGGTGTGTTTTTTTTAGGCTGCTATATATCATTATTACATCAACTGTTGATAAAACCATTTTATTTTCCTGTTACCGTACCTTGATCTCATCAATTTCATCAGGGACAATTTTGTAAGCGGAGATAGTTCCTCCAAGCCTGAAAAACAAGATCACGTCAGTATTAGAAGAAAATCTTTAGGACCATAAAGACAATGTGTTTGTAGAAATCAAGCTTTTATTTCTATTGCATGGTGCCATCCTGTGGCCAAATCAAGAATTAGGACAAACAGAGAGAGACGGGGTGTGTGTGTGTGTGTGTGTGTGTGTGTGTGTGTGTCCTGTGCTCCATCCTACAGGACCAATAACATCACAGCCAGACTATCATCTGTCTGTGTCAGAGAAAGAGACACACTGATACACGCATATGCAGAAACACAGATGAGCTTTCTGCTGACACACACACACACACACACACACACACACACACACACACACACACAGCGGGTCTCTAAATGACACTGACAGCTCAATTCTTCTGGTTCCTGTGTTTTTCTATCCCTCTATTTCTGCCCGTCTCAATGACCATCAATCTGACAGACCCTCGACTGCAAAAACAAGTTGCAATGACACTGACACACACAAAACACACACTTACACACACAACGCCTACACTCAAAGCGCCCACCATCACACTACACTTCAAGAGCCGTTGAACTGAGGTAGCAAACAGGATGCAGGATTACAATACAAACTTACAGACAGACAGACAGACAGACAGACAGACAGACAGATAGATAGATAGATAGATAGATAGATAGATAGATAGATAGATACAACATAGAAACACCAAAGAAATTACTTAAACTAAAATTAAAATGAAAGCTAATTCCGAATATTGATATAAACTCTAATACATAATTAACATTTATTAACATTATTTATATAATATATAAAAACTATAATATATACATATAAATAAATATAAAACAAAAAACATAGATAATGCAAGTAAATACAAAATGCAGTTTTTAAATGAGAATTTCATTTATTAAGGGAAAAAAGCTGTCCAAACCTACCTGGCCCTACGTGAAAAATTATTTCCAAGTCAAAGTCCAGACTTAAATCCAATTGAGATGCTGTGGCATGACCTTAAACAATCCATTCATGCTCAAAAACCCTCCAATGTGGCTGAATGAAAACAATTCTGCAAAGAAGAGTGGGCCAAAATTCCTGTGAAAGACTCATTGCCATTTATCGCAAACGCTTGATTGCAGTTGTTGCTGCAAAGGGTGGCACAACCAGTTATTAGATTTAGGGGGCAGTTACTTTTTCACGTAGTGCCAGGCAAGTTTGGACAGCTTTTTTCCCTTAATAAATGAAATCATCATTTCAAAACTGCAGTTTATATTTACTCAGGTTATCTTTGTGTAATATTAAAATTTGTTTGATGATCTGAATCTTTTAAGTGTGACAAATATGCAAACAATTAAAAAAACAGGAAGGGGACAAAAACGTTTTCACACCACTGTATATATACATATAATATTACAAAGATGAGTTCAGTTAGACAGACATCAGAAGAATAATGCAAAGGTTATTAAAAAATATAACATATAATATAACAGAATTCATACTGTAGCAATTAATTCATGATTTGTAAGTAAAAATATTTTATTTCATAGGAAAAAAGTGTCTGTAACAGGGCCAAACTAAGATTAAACTAAAACTATTTGAAATTAGTGCTGTCGAACGATTAATCGCGATTAATTGCATCCAAAATAAAAGTTTTTGTTTACATAATATATATGTGTGTACTGTATATATTTATTATGTATATAAATGCACACACATACATGTATATATTTAAGAAAAATAAGTTTTATTTTTAATATAAGTTTTAAATATTTCTATATAATATAAATTACTGTATATGAATATAAATATATACATGTAAATATTTTCGAATACTGTATGTGTGTGTATTTATGTATACATAATAAATGTACACAGTACACACACATATATTATGTAAACAAAAACTTTGGTCCCACTTTATATTAAGTGGCCTTAACTACTATGTGCTTACATCAAAAAACAAGTACACTTTATATTAAGTGGCCTTAACTACTATGTACTTACATCAAAAAACAAGTACAATGTACTTATTGTGTTCATATTGTATTGCAAAACACTTTTGCTGCTATTGAGGTGTGATACGGGTGAGGTTAGAGACAGGTTTGGTGGTCTGGGTAGGTTTAAAGGTGGGTTAAGGTGTAAGGGATGGGTCAACAGTGTAATCATAAATGTAATTACAGAAATGAATTACAGATGTAATTACATGCAGATATTTTAAAAACACAAGTACAGTGTAAAAACATGTATGTGCACAATAAGTGCATTGTACCAAATTATTAATTTAAATGTAAGTACATAGTTGTTAAGGCCACTTAATATAAAGTGGGTCCAAAACTTTTATTTTGGATGCGATTAATCGCGATTAATCATTTGACATGCACTACTTGCAATAAAATGAATGTTAAGTGAAATAAAGTAAAAGTTAAAAATGCAAACTTATTTTATTTCAGCTGCCAATGAAGGCACCATTTCTCATTTTAATTTAGTTGATCTCCATGTACTAAAAATAAAACATGAATTATTCGTGTTTTATTTTTAGTAAAATAAATATGAGAATGAAATAATTATATAATGAAAAAAATATACAGACATATTAAAGACCAGTAACTAATAAAACAAAAACACAACAGAATTACTAAAACTTTAAATTAAATTGAAATCCAATTCAAAATATGATAGCATGTTGATGAGAGTAAAATAACACTGATCTAAACACAAAGGAGACGTCGGTCATCTCCAGACGTGCCCTCAGTAGAGCTCTTATTTTCTCGCTCACTGCTGAGTCTCTCGGAGCGTGTCGCTGACTAAAGCCCTTGACCTGCTGTTTGCAGTCATCGGCTCTTTCATTTGTGAACACTTAAGCTCAGTTTGTTCTAATTATCAGCTCTCTGATGAGCTTTCAGGGGGAGAGCCAGTCAACGCCTAATTGTCTATTGACATCACCCATCCATCTGTAAATCTAGTTCACTGCGCAATTATTTGATTTGGGCTCACTAAGATTTCTAATGTTTTTAAAAGACCTCTCTAATTCTCACCAAAGCTGCATTTATTGGATCAAAAATACAGTGAAAACAGAAACATTGTGAAATTGTATTACAATTTAAACTAACTGTTTTCTATTTCAATACATTTTAAAATGTAATTTATTTCTTGTGATGCAAAGCTGAATTTTCAGCATCATTACTCCAGTCTTCAGTGTCACATGATCTTCAGAAATCATTCTAATATGCTGATTTGCTGCTCAAGACACATTTCTGATTATTATCAGCATTGAAAACTGTTGTGCTGCTTCATATTTTTGTGGAAACAGCGATACACTTTGTTTTGCGGGATTTTTTAATGAACAGATCAATTTGATCAGATTAATGCATCCTTGCCAAATAGCGGTTTCCATAAAAATATGAAACAGCATAACTCTTTTCAACATAATCATGTTTCTTGAGCAGCAAATCAGCATATTAGAATGATTTCTGAAGGATCATGTGACTCTGAAGACTGGAGTAATGATGCTGAAAATTCAGCTTTAACCCGCAGGA
>NW_015547712.1:902090-913487 GCF_001515605.1 Sinocyclocheilus anshuiensis
AGGAATGCATTTTAAAACATATTCATATAGAAAACAGTTATTTTAAATTGTAATAATATTTCACACAATTTTTACTGTATTTGTGATCAAATAAATGCAGCCTTGGTCATCAATATTTTTTTCAAAAACATTACAAATCTTAATAACTCCAAACTTTTACCTGCCAATGCATATGTATAAAAAATATTTTTGTTAGCCATTTCTTCCTAAGGCCTAAAGCATACTCCACACAACATGCAAAGCAACCAAAGCAATGCAAACTTGCTTGTTTATGCACCACTAAACGTGTCAGACAGAAATTATACATTGCTTCAAGTACATACTGCAATTTACATCAGTATCCAAACCGAGAGAAACACTTATGATGGCACTTCACATGAGATTGTTGAGCTGCTCCAGAAACACAATGTGGTTAAATCTATGGATGGAAAGACAAACAAAAATGTTTGTTTTAACGAGTGCAAAGGAAAGATGAAGGCTGTTCTGTTTGCAAGCATCACCTGTAACTGGATACAGAGGCGTAGGAGGAGACGCCGCACACAATGATTTATTTATCCCGCCGCTCCTGATTCGATTGTGTGAGAACCTGAAGAACTCCTGCCACTGATTCCGTTCTGCTCGCTTGGCATAAACTGTCCCACAGCGATTTTTTTGATCATCTAGATTCTAGACTTTGTGTTGTGGGATCTTTTCATTTTAATACAGAAGTTTAATGAAGCTTTACACGAACTCATTCTCTTTCCTGACTGTTTTTAGTTTGCATTCTCTGATACGAATATATATTGGTACACTTTATAACAGAGTTCCATTTGCTCACATTAGTTACAATACTTAAATCTTAATGTTAATCTCTACATTTACTAATACATTTTTAAGATCAATAGCTGCATCTGTTAACGCAGTTAATGCACTGTGAACTAACATGAACAATTTTATTATCTAACACATTATATAACAAAGATGAATAAATTCTGCAAAAATATATTGCTATAGTTAATGCATTAAAGGAATGGTTAACCCAAAAAGGAAAATTAGCTTAACATATATTCATCCTGCAGGCCATCCAAGATGTAGATGAGGTTGTTTCTTAACATTCCATCACTTGCTCACCAGTGGATCCTCTGTAGTGAATGGGTGCCGTCTTTAACTTTAAACCATTGCTTCTGAGTCCATAATCCATAATATTGCTTCCTCCCATGAAAAAAAAGTCGTCTCACCTGAATCAGGAGAGAAATCTGCATAGATCAAGTACTGATTACAAGCCAAAAACAGCTCTAAACAAATATGTGGGTGGATTTTGATGTGAGAGACAACAGGAGATGGACTTTTCCACTCGAGGAAGCATCATTATGAATTATGGACTCGTATTTTGGCCAGAAACGACGGTTTGAAGGTAAAAACGTCTTAATCATAGGTTTGTTTCTTATAAACACACAACGTTTCGCTTCTCAAGACATTAACTGATGGACTGGAGTGGTGTGGATTACTTGTGGATTATTGTGATGTTTTTATCAGCTGTTTGGACTCTCATTCTGACGGCACCCATTCACTGCAGAGGATCCATTGCTGAGCAAATGATGCAATGCTACATTTCTCCAAATCTGTTCTGATGAAGAAACAAACTCTACATCTTGGATGGCCTGATGGATGTGAGAGACAACAGGAGATGGACTTTTCCACTCGAGGAAGCATCATTATGAATTATGGACTCGTATTTTGGCCAGAAACGACGGTTTGAAGGTAAAAACGTCTTAATCATAGGTTTGTTTCTTATAAACACACAACGTTTCGCTTCTCAAGACATTAACTGATGGACTGGAGTGGTGTGGATTACTTGTGGATTATTGTGATGTTTTTATCAGCTGTTTGGACTCTCATTCTGACGGCACCCATTCACTGCAGAGGATCCATTGCTGAGCAAATGATGCAATGCTACATTTCTCCAAATCTGTTCTGATGAAGAAACAAACTCTACATCTTGGATGGCCTGATGGGAAGGAAATTTTCAAAATTGTCATTTTTGGGTGAACTTTTCATTTAACGAATGTAATGCATTTACTAACGTTAGCAAATGAGGCCTTATTGTTACCAAAATATCTGACATTTATATACTAATAGACCCTGCTTATTTAGTTAGGTATGAGGTAATTAATCATAACCTGACAGCAGCTGATGTTTGTGATGTAATGTGCTATTAACCTTTTGCAAAGTGTGAAAAATCACAATATTCAAAAATGTTCACCAAAATATGGTCAGTTTGTAAATCTGTACTAATTAATTAAGAGCTTTTCAACCAAACGCACACAGCAGCCTCTCCACTGGCAGCAGGTACAATAGTTGGCAGCTACCCGTCGACCCCTGTTACTATAGCAACAGCCGTTCATTTGTTTTCTCTCATGTTTCTGTGTGTGTGCCTGTCTGCATGTGGCATGATCATTATTCAGCTTTAACAACCAATCCAGCAAAAAACACGGAAAACTACATAAACAGGGCCAGATTTTCTGTAGCTAAACCCTTATAACAATTTGACTTAGTAACTACAGCTTTAGTTGCTATAGATTGTTACTATTGTAAAACCATAATAAAGGAGTGGTGCTAAACTCTATGTGACCCTCACACAGACTAACACGATCCGTCCTTCATCGTGCGTCTGTGGGATCAGGTGAAAATGGTGCATCTGATTATTTAGCAAAGTACGTGATCCATGCTTCATTCTGTGTCAGCTCGTCTTGGTTTGTTCCTGGAATGGCAACAAGAGAGGATGTTTTATTTTTGGCATATACTCACAAAAGATCTGCGTTGAGATGACACAGTTGTATTCTGGCATCTTCCTCACGCTGAGACGCTACCCTCTGCGCTTAACTGTCAGACAGACCAGAGGATCTCCTGTGTGCTTCAGTGTGGAAATTGATAGATAGAAGTTCTTTCTGGTCCTCGAATCGGATTGGCTGATAAGAGTGTGATATTCGTGAAACAGAACTCCAACAGCCGTTTCACCATTCAGCCATTGCTTGCCGAAGTTGCTGTATTTCTCACAGCAAGTGTCATGGCGGATGCCCAAATCCACTATAATTTTAAAAATAATACAGTTTTTGTGTCAAAGAATGCAGTTTTAAGCGTTTGTAGGTGTGAATACTTGTTTAGACTTCAAATATGCGGTTTGTTAATAAATATAAAGTCTATTTAAAAATTATGTTTGTTTGTGTGATATAGCTCATATATATATATGTATATACACACACACACACACACACACACACACACACACACACACACACACACTTGTTTGAGGGTTTAAATCTCATGCCATCAAAAGCAGTGGTTAACTGTGGCAGTTTGGCTGAAACTGCGGTTACAATACTATTTTCCCATTTCTCCAGAGAATATACCATATATCCGGATGAATTATGCTCATTATGAATATGTCCAAATTAAACTCGTTAGTGTCAGAAAAGAAGACTGGTTGGAGTCAAAGCAGCATCATCTGTAGATCATTCATCAGACAGACGTCGACACCGCAGGGGAAACTCCACATCTTTGAATCACACTGACATCTGAACTTCTGCTTCACTCCCAACTTATTCAGACTTATTATAGAGGAAAAATCAAAATTACGACCCTATTTACCTCATTCATGATTCTGGTCTTATTGTGAATGTTATTCTGAGGACAAAAAGTGTTTTAATAACTACACTGCTCAATGTTCTTTCAGTGTCATTGGTATAATATTGTAGTTTTTATTAATATTTTTAATTCGTTTTCACTTTGTTAGTGATAATAACCCTGAATCTGCCTCTAAACCAACTTATTTTTTTAGGTTGTGAGAGCTATTGAGGCCAAAAAGATTTTTTGAATGTTTTTGAAAGAAGTCTCTCATACTCACTAAGGCTGAATTTATTTGATCAAAATACGGTAAAATTGTGTTATAAAATTGTAAATGATTTTAAACTTTTAAGTACAATTTTTATTTGAATATATTGTAAAATGTAATGTATTCCTGTGATGCAATGCTTAATTTTCAGCAGCCATTACTCCAGTCTCCAGTGTCACATGATCCTTCAGAAATCATTAATATATGAAAATTAGAAATCATTAACAATTTGCTGATTTCACATTTCACTGAAAACAGTTAAACGGTTATTAATATTTTTGTGTAAACTGTGATACTTTTTTTTAATGATCTCTCTGATGAATATAAACTTTAAAAAGTACAGATTTTATTTGAAGAATAAATCTTTTGTAATGTCTTTACTGTCACTTTTAATCAAATTAATGCATCCTTGCTGAATAAAAATATTAATTTCTTTCAAATAAATAAATAAAAACCCATCTTATTGACCCCAACCTTTTGAACAATAGTGTACAATTCAGTCATTGTTTCCAGCTACTCTTGTGGTCTAAAATGTGTGTGTTGTTGGTATAAAACTCTATTTTAAAGAGTCAAACACAGCAGTTGAACACCCTGTGAGGCTTCAGTCTGTGTCAGCTCGTCTTGGTTTGTTCCTGGAATGGCAACAAGAGAGGATGTTTTATTTTTGGCATATACTCACAAAAGATCTGCGTTGAGATGACACAGTTGTATTCTGGCATCTTCCTCACGCTGAGACGCTACCCTCTGCGCTTCACTGTCAGACAGACCAGAGGATCTCCTGTGTGCTTCAGTGTGGAAAACAAACCTGCAGATTAAACCAGGGTGACTCAAACAAGCTATACAAATAAAAGAAACTCATCTGCATTGGTTTTCTTATAATGCTAGTCAAAGTTTCTTCAACCAATTTAGTTTTTATGACCAATTTTCCACCCTCTGATTTTTCAAGAACACTATCCTGCATGTAAATGATCTCTGTTATGATTCTAGCATGTGCAATCAGACCTATTATGTTATCTGTTATCAATAATTCAATAAACAATACATAATCAATAAATAATATCAATTATCAATAATTATAAGCAAAAATATAATATAATATAATAATAAGCAATCAATATCTGTGGATGTGGTTCTCTAGACTCTTCGTACAGCACCTGTCCTCACACTCGTCCAGTACATTTCAATAATTCACCACTGTACGATGTCCTGGATGTCTGTGGCTCTATTCCCAAACATAGTTAGCTGACTCGCTGTCTATATAGTACAGAGCCCCTGAGGGGACATGGTGATGAAAAAAAAATATGAGATGGGGGAAACATAATTTTTCAATGCTTTTGCGATCTGCCTCCGAAGCATTGTTTTCTCCCGAGAAATTTTGGATTCTCTCACAAAAATATTTCGTTCAACTGTAAAACTTCACATTTACTCATAAAACTATTGTGTTCCCCTATAAAGCTTCACATTCACTCATAAAACTATTGCATTCTCCTTTAAAACTTCCAGTTTGCTCATTAAAATATTGCATTCCCCTGTAAAACTATTACATTCACCTGTAAACCTTTACGTTTGCTCGTAAAACTATTGTGTTCCCCTGTATAACTATTACATTCACCTGTAAACCTGAACGTTTGCTCATAAAACTATTGCGTTCCCCTGTAAAACTATTACATTCACCTGTAAAATGTACGTTTACTCATATAACTACTGCGTTCCCCTGTAAAACTTCACAATCACTCGTAAAACTATTGCGTTCCCCAGTAAAACTATTGCGTTTGCATGTAAAACGTACGTTTGCTCATAAAACTATTGTGTTCCCCTGTATAACTATTACATTCACCTGTAAACTTTTACGTTTGCTCATAAAACTATTGCGTTCCCCTGTAAAACTATTGTGTTTGCATGTAAGATGTACGTTCGCTCATAAAACTATTGCATTCCCCTGTAAAACTTCACAATCATCCGTAAAAATATTGCGTTCCCCTGTAAAACTATTGCGTTTGCATGTAAAATGTACGTTTGCTCGTATAACTATTGCGTTCCCCTGTAAAACTTCACAATCATTTGTAAAAAAATATTGTGTTCCCCTGTAAAACGATTGAGTTTGCCTGTAAAACATACATTTGCTCATAAAACTATTGCGTTCCCCTGTATAACTATTACATTCACCTGTAAACCTGTAAGTTTGCTCGTAAAACTATAGCATTCCCCTGTAAAACATCACATTTGCTCGTAAAAGTTTACGCTTGCTCGTAAAACTATTGCGTTTGCATGTAAAATGTACGTTTGCTCATAAAACTATTGCGTTCCCCTGTAAAACTTCACAATCACTCGTAAAAAATATTGCGTTCCCCTGTAAAACTATTGCGTTTGCATGTAAAATATAAGTTTGCTCGTATAACTATTGCGTTCCCCTGTAAAACTTCACAATCATTTGTAAAAAATATTGTGTTCCCCGATAAAACAATTGAGTTTGCCTGTAAAACATACGTTTGCTCATAAAACTATTGCGTTCCCCTGTAAAACTATTGTGTTTGCATGTAAGATGTACGTTCGCTCATAAAACTATGCGTTCCCCTGTAAAACTATTGTGTTTGCATGTAAGATGTACGTTCGCTCATAAAACTATGCGTTCCCCTGTAAAACTATTGTGTTTGCATGTAAGATGTACGTTCGCTCATAAAACTATGCGTTCCCCTGTAAAACTTCATGCTTGTTCGTAAAATTATTGCATTCCCCTGCTTTACATTTGCTTGTAAAACTATTGCGTTCCCCTATAAAACTTAGCGTTCACTCATAAAGCTATTGCGTTCCACTGTAAAACTGTTGTGTTCGCCTGTGAAACTTTGTTCACTCGTAAAACTATTGCATTCCCATGTAAAACTTTACGTTCGCATGTTAAACTAGTGTATTCACCTGTAAAACTTTTATTTTGCTCATAAAACTATTGTGCTCCCCTGTAAAATTATTGCATTCCCCTGTAAAACTTCATATTCGCTCTTAAAACTATTGCATTCACCTGTAAAACTTCACGTTGACTCGTACAACTAATACGTTCCTCTGTAAAACTTCACATTCTCTCAAAAAACTGTTGTTTCCCAAGAAACATTTCATTCTCTCACAAAAATATCGCATTCCCCAAAAAACTCTGCGTTCCCTCGCAAAATATTTGTTCTCATGCAAAACTATAGCGTTCCCTGTGAAACTTTACATTTGCTCGCAAAAGCACTGAAATATAGTTTTTCTCTACCACCTCGCATTATTGTCTTCACAAAAGTTTTCAGAGCAAAGTTTCTCGGGGGAATGCAAAAGTGAATGCTATAAACAGCATGAAAATACAAATATTGAATGAAAGTAACATTTTAATCAGATTTTTGGTCATACTGGTTGTGGTGCACTTTTTAATGTTGCTTTATACCTCGTATTGGGAGTCTCTGATGTTGTCTAGATAGACAGCTCACTACTGGAATATAGTAGCAGATGTAATGGATGAGTCACACATTTGAAGGTCTGAACGGATGAATACACTCTTTGTGTCACAGCACTAACACACACACATGCTCTCTCTGTCTGACTCACACAAACCTCCAGACTATCTAGTTAATTCTCTGAGTCATTTAGCTCATTTTGCTCTTTAACTGCAGCTGAATAATAATAAAGATGAGCTCTAAAGGCATCTTTAAAACACAATCTCTCCACTGCACATTATAGCATTAGGTTATATTAGGTTGGTGTCACTTTAAGACCTATCATGCGCTGCAATGGTCAAACACGTCCTTTTAGCATGTGTTTACATAGAAAACAATACCGTGCAGTAGAATAGAAACTCATTCTGTGTAAACGGCCCCTTAAACAGTCTGTGTAAGACACTTACAGTAAATGTCAAATGAGCAAACAACACAATGACATATGACAATAACATGTTATATCCAATATTAGGGAGCAACTAGCCATACTACTATATTTTGTAGTAGTGTAACTAAACAGCATAACCTTTCCACCAAATAGCATTGTACTTTGTAATATTATCATCTCCTGTGCATCTCACTGATACTAACATATCACACATTCCTTCTGATTTATATTTTAATAGCAGATCTCAGCATGACACAGAGAAGCCTAGTGTGAATCTCATTCATATATACATGAGCAAAAGGATACAAGATCAAAAGTAGAACCTGATTACAGCTGTACAGTAATCTGAAAATGATTTGGAGAGTTGCTGGTAGTCATTGACTTCCATAGCATGAGAAAAAAATATAATGGTTACCAGCAACTTTTTGGTTTACCAACATTCTTCAAAATGTCTTCCTTTGTATTCTACAGAAGAAGGAAACTCAGGTTTGGAACAATATGAGAGGGAATAAATAATAACACAATTTCAATTTTTAGGTGAACTATCCCTTTAAATGTATTTGTCTACATGTGCATGATAACTTTTATTCTAAGCGAACTGTGATCATAACCACAAACATACAGAAATACTCAACAAATATCAACAAGGTGATGTTAATTGTATAAAAGCTGGCACTGGTGAGAGAGAACAAATGTTGTTTACAAGCCCGCCGGCCAACACAACAAACTGCGCAAACACACCGTTTACTACAAACACACCCATATGCCAGCGTGTTTCATTACTGTGCTTTACGTCACTTTCGTATCACACGATGCTGAGAGTCACGAACATGAAGTGTCTCACGTCTGACCGCAGCGAGAGCAAACCTGATCGACTGACAGACGTCTGAGGTTTGATATCCAGCCGTCTGGACTGAATGCACTTTAACAGTTTGTTGCAATTTGATCATAAACCTCAAGCACTTCAATGGCCAGACAGAAAGACAGATATCAATAATTATAGCTATATTATTTATTTAAAAGCTTTAAAATCAGAGGAAAATTATTATTTATAAAGAAAATTTGGTGCTTGCTTGCCCATTAAGGCAAGACACAACATGTAAATAGGGTAAACATTTTAAACACACTGTAAAGTGATTGTACAAAATTGTAAAAGTTGTACAATTTTCAATTTTTCTACTTCAAAATGTCATGTTTAATTCAATGTGGTACTTGTCCATTTTTTGCTAGCAATTTCTGAGTGAAAATTGTTAAATCCTGCATCAAATATTTTTTCAGTGAATATCACCGTACTTACACAGTATACATTTAGATGGTTCTTTTGTATTACACATTTTCTGAAATATGCTTACATTATGCGTTGTCTATTTAAATATGCATACATTTCCAGAAAACAAATCTGAGCATTGGATAAAACCAAAATTTTAAGTTTCAAAATTTTAGTTTCATTTTGTTGACATATTACAGTTAAATTTCAAATGTCTCTTTTTATCACTCCATAATTCGGAAAATGCTGTCAACTGCCAGAAAGTAAACCTCTAAAATCCTTCAGAATATAGATATGAATAAAACTGTAAAGTCTGCATGTAAGTGCTGCTGAAGTCAAGATTTCTGAATCGCAAGAAATGAACAGAAATGCAAGATATAAACTCAGAATTGCAAGATAAATGCAGAATTGTGAGATATGAACTCCGAATTGTGACAAAAAACTCTGAATTGTTGGATATAAATACAAAATTATCAGCAATAAATGCAGAATTGTGAGATGTAAACTCACAATTGCAACAAACTCAGAACTGAAAGAAAAAAGCCAGAATTGTGAAAAAAATAACAGAACTGCGAGAAATAAACTCAGAATTGCAAGATGAATGAGGAATTGTGAGATATGAACTCAAAATTGCGACAAAAAAATAAAAAGTATGAGATATAAATGCAGAATTCCGAAATAAATGCACAATTGCAATAAACTCAGAATTGCAAAAAAAAAAAAAAACTCAGAATTGTGAGATACAAACTCTGAAATGCAACAAACTCAGAATTACAACAAATAGACAGAATTTTGAGAAATAAACAGAACTATGAGACACAAATTCAGAATGGCAACAAACTCAGAATTGTGAGAAATAGAAAGAATTGCGAGAAATAAACTCAAAATTGCGACAAAAAAGAAACTCAGAATTGTGAGAAATAAACAGAATTGCGAGATTCAAACTCCAAATTGCAACAAAATCAGAACTGCAAAAAGAAAGCAAAAAAACACAGAACTGCAACAAACTCGAATTGAGACAAAAAAAATTCTGTGCAAACTGTGCGAAATAAACAGAATTGTGAGATAAAACCTCAGAATTGCGTGAAATGTGCAGAACCGCTCCTCAACAAGACGAATGATTTGATGAATCATTCACAGGATTATGGGTTTGTTCCAATCACTAACTCTTGAGCATAAGCAACAGTACCAGTGATGCTTCCCTTAGTAAACAGCACTAATAAGCACACATCCTGGCACGAAGCGTGTTGCATCAGTTTTTGTCAGATGTAGACAACCCGTTTCAAGGTGAAGCCTGGAGGTGCTGAAGCTAAAATCAATATGACTGGAATGTTTTCATGATGTTCTTCAGACGAGAGCTGCTGATTCATAATCAGTTTTGAATTAATTTTGCATTTAATCCCTCCGAGACGACTCGAGCAGCAAATCTGCAGACACACTTCAGGAATCGCGAATCAGCGCATGGAAAATCAGCTGCTACCTGCATGGAATATTATTCAAACAAACGCAGATTTTACACCAGCACTGCTGTGAGTCTGAGATGGAAAGGCAAAGTCATTTTAACACGTTTCTTTCAATTAAATGATACTTTTAATACTTGTATTTTTTTAAATCAAATCGCTGTTTATCACTGTACAATTGGGTTAATTTTTTTTTTATTGGTAATAAAATTATGAACATCATTACCAATGGTGGTCCCAATATTACAAAATAAAAAAGTTAATTATATGAATTATTCACAATATTGTTTTAAAAAAACATCGCTCCCATCTCACAATTTAACCTATTCATATACCATGATATACTCCAAGATATTTGAAATAATAGAATGTATCACAGCTGTTTTATAAATGCTTCTAAATAAATTATTATAATTTTTGTATTTATCTAATAATTAAAAATATTGAATATTTTGTTATATATTTTAAATTCATATAATTTTTATATATAATATTTACTTATTTAATATTATACATATAATTACTTTTATAACATTGTTGATGTAAAATATAAATTTATTTTATATTGTTATTGTGTGTGTGTGTGTGTGTGTGTGTGTGTATGTATATGGGCTGTAAATCCCATTTCCGTGATTCTCTGAATTGAGCACAAGACTGATGGTAAGGGTAATGTTGATCGTATCATTAGGGAGAGCGTGAGCATTCGTGCATCTGTTTGTGTGCTAGAATGACAAACAGGAAGACGGAACGAGATGCAGAGAGATTGATAAGAGGAACATTAGAGATGCAGAGGAGGAAGATCTGCCTGACGACACCATCCATCTTCAGTCTACAGTAAATGAACATAAAATAAAATAAATCATTCCAAGACTTTAAGATCTCAAGAGTCCAGAATATCAGATGTGCCTGTGATTTATTAACGTGATCAGACTTTTAAACCAAGTGGA
>NW_015547712.1:913562-928297 GCF_001515605.1 Sinocyclocheilus anshuiensis
AAATTAAATTAAATTAAATTAAATTAAATTAAATTAAATTAAATTAAATTAAATTAAATTAAATTAAATTAAACACTAAACTTGGTGACATATCAAGACACCAGAAAATCAAAGGGGACTATTTTGCCTTAAACCAGAAAGCAAGCACACCCTGGCAACCACACAAGAGCATCAGAGCCACAAAATCTGCAGAATGAATGGCATCATAGTAAAAACATGGTAAAATGTGTTAAGCGGAGTCCTTCACTCTTACTGACAGCTGAAAGCATAATCAAATAAGCCAAAATATTTAATAAACAAGCATGCGAGTTTGTGAATAACGCTTTCTAGGGAATCATTACATTTAGGATGCGTTTACATTGTCAAGGTGCATTATGGGAAAATGTTAAGCAAACTGATGTAATGACCCATAAAAGCTTCTTCTGCATGTGTTCAAAGAGTGAAATGATGTCGTTTGTCACCTGACATCCCGCTCAAAGGAACCAGAAGAACATTGTGACGCTGTGATCACTGTGATTTCAAGAAAGCGGAATTGATTTCAAAGGTGGTGAGTGAGTTTGAACGTGATGAAGGACTCTGGACAGCGTCACAGCATGTGTGATGATGCAGCAGTCTGGAGAAGAACATCTTCAGATTCATGATGCAACTGATCAGAAACAGCAGTTTGATGCTCAGGTCTTCATGTGTTCTGACAGATGTTCCTGGAAAGGCTCTGCGGTTGCTGGATGCAATGAATTATAGTTTATAACGGCACTGACTGCCCACAAAACAGTGTTTGATCACAAGTGAGTGTCTTTTCAATATCATGAGATGCATTTGCAACAGTTTAAAGTTATATATAACAAAAAAATAATAATAATTGTAATGTTAGTGATCATTTAAACCAGTATTATTTTAGTATCATTGATCTATTACTGCAGCTTTAGTTAATATTTAGAATTTGATTATTTTTATATTTTCTGTTTTCACTTAGTTGAAGTTTTGATTAATTGATTTTGAGTAAGTTTTTGTCATTTTTATTATTTCTAGTTGTGTGTGTGTGTGTGTGTGTGTGTGTGTGTTAATTTCAGTCTTAATTTATTTTATTACATTAAGTTAAACCGATTGAAATAGGAAATGTTGAATTCACAACTAGTTGAAGGATTTCAAGTAATGATTTTGAATCTTTTTTTTTTCAGTTTCAGTTTTAGTTAATAAGCCTACAGAAACACACTGATAGTAGCTACATCTCTCTTGTTTTCTTCGTATTGTTCTTTCTCTTCTCAATCCTTCAGGCTGATCTGATGGAGTCTGATTGTTGAGTTCATAGGTGGAAGAAGAACTGCCCACAGCTTCAGGACACAAGACAGCATGCAAAACACACACACACACACACACACACACACACACACACACACACACACACAGCTCTGGGCAACTTCAACTATATTTTCCTCCTCTCCATTGTTTACTCCACACATCAACACTCAGGTAAAACACCTCCTCACAAAACTACCACACTGAAGTTTCTTTTAGTAAAACAGCAGCTGTTCCAAATCCTACTGTGCTGCTCTGATGCATACAGCCTATATAAGCAGCATCCTAACTGAAACAGCCCCTCATATGAGATTTGAAGAGATGCATTTCTGAAATATGACATGCAAATCATATGTAGCATATATATATATATATATATATATATATATATATATTTGACTCTTCAGAACACAGACAAAGATATTTTGGGTGAAAATATATATATATATATATATATATAAGTGAATTTGATTAGAAATTAATTTAAAAAAGTTATTTACATTTTTGTTTCATTATTTAAAAATGTTTTAAAAAATAATACGTTTTAACATAATATAATGAAGTTCAATATAATGCAACAGCCCTCAATCAAGTGTAAATTTTGGACTTTATATATGAGGATTTTTGGGCACCTATATGAAATTATACAAGTTTGGGTTCAGTGAGATTTTAAAATGTTTTTAAAAGAAGTAATTATGTTCACCAAGGCTGCATTTATTTGATAAAACATACAGTAAAAACAGTAATACTGTGAAATATTATTGCAAATTCAAATAACTGTTTTCTGTCTGAATATCTTGTAAAATGTATTTTATTCCTGTGATACAAAGCTGTATTTTCAGCATCATTACTCCAGTCTTCAGTGTCACATAATCCTTCAGAAATCATTCTATGTTGATTTTCTCAAGAACCATTTCTGATTATTATCACTGTTGAAAACAGTTGTGCTGCTTACTATTTTTTATACATTTTATTTTTCATGATTCTTTGATGAATAGAAAGTTTAAAAAAACAGCATTTATTTGAAACTGAAATCTTTTATAACATTATAAATGTCTTTATTGTCACTTTTGATCAATTCAGTGCGTCCTTGCTGAATAAAAGTTTCTAATGTTGGCAAAATAACAACATGATTGTTGTGAAGGCACAATGCATTCTGGTGCATTTTGCTGTAATGCTGCCTCAGAATATGGCCAAAAGTGGGTCAGGATCATGTCTTGATGCCTTACAATGCTGTCTAACTAGTCATCTCACTAGTGTTCGATACAGAACTTGTGTGTTTTTCCATGGGCTAAATCATGTATCACATTAACAGAGTGCCAGTCGTGATGAATGCGCTTCCTTGAGAGCTTTAGTCTCAGGGTGTAGGAATAAGGCCTTCAGCGAGGTTGAACAATTCAGGGTAATTGGGTCACTGTCAGTGTCTGCGCTGGGCTTTCTCAACTTCACAAGCACAGAAATATAACACAGAGACAGAAATAACAAATAGAAGAGTGACAATGCTCTTGAAAACACGAAACTTTAAATACACACCGACAGGATTATACAGCTCTTCTGAGGAAATATGAAGAACCTGAAAGCAGCATTTAAACACAAAACTGAAACTGAGATCATGGCATTTCAGAACAAAACCAATGACATATTCGCTCTAAAAATGGTTCTTTATAGGCATATATGTAGGCATGGGCAATATGGCAAAAAATGTTATTATGTTTTTTTCAGAACATTTGACCGATTCAAGATAACAATTTTAATTACTAATAACAATGATTAAAGTATCATTCTCTTTATTAAAATTCTTGCAAAACCATCTGGTTAAAGAAAGATGTAAATGGTAAACAAATAACTTGTTAAACATCTTTGCAGAAAATATGCATTGTAATATGAAGGCAAATATTGTACAATACTGAACCTTTCCATTGCACAAGTTCTCTATAGTGTACAGAATATACGGAAAAACATGGTTCTTTCAAGGACTATGCACTAAAACATTCCTTGGGGAACCAAAAACGGCAACGAAAATACTTTCCCTTTTTGGAAAGTATTTTTATGAATATAGAAACACTTCATTGCACAAAAGGATATTTGGTCTATTAAAAGTTCTTATACCCTTTTAAAAATAAAAATCCTTTAGGTTTTTAAAAATAAAGGCTCCAGAAGTGGACGTTCTTCTAATGACCTTTATGACTCGTGTGTGTGAAACTGGTCCCTTGTTTTCATTCTAAGCATGAGCGTAGATAGAAATAACATTTAGATAAGGGATATTTTCAACATGAATAAATAAGCATTTCAGCTACATGTAGTTTATAATAATATTAAAGCCAGGGTTGCCTGCGGTGCTTTTTTCCTTATTTGATTTCTTCAAGGTTTGAAGCCTTGAACCAAACCAATCAGCTCTGAGACCAATCACATTTATATCACAGCAAAAACCTTGAAAAGAGATCTTGTAGAAGAGTAGAACTGAGTAAAGGAACCATCACACCAGCTTTGACAGGAGCAACAGGCTTTAAACATGTAACACTGAGAATTTGAATGTGGATTCTCCACTGTTAAGTCCTATTCATCACAGCGAAATCGAAAGAAAAGACGCTTAACTCTACACCAGGTAGTTCTGGCCCATTACACTACAAGGTTTTAAAAGAGTTTCTGCAACAGTGCGACCATTTTTGGTGCCCCAAAGAACATTTCATATGGCCTATGAAATCTGTTCTGTTTTTCCACAAATCTTTTTTTATTTTATTTTTTCCTAAAGTCCGTTTTTTTCCATTTAAATTTTTCTGGATTCAGTCTTAATGGTTCAATTCAATTGTATTCATCTGAAAGCATGCTTAAATAATTAAAATCGTTTAACAGCAATTTATTAAAAATTACATTTTTAGGGCCCTGTGAAATACATTAAATTTTTTCTCAAATTCTGATTAATTTTGACCAAATTCTCTGATATCTGTTTTAGTTTTTCTGGTTTAATTACATTTTACTAATCAAAAGCATGTCGAATTAAATTCATTTTGTTTACAATAATATTATTTGTTAATAATACAATAACAAAATGCTAAAAAAATAAATAAAATTAAGCCATGTAAAATTGTGTGATTTTAGGTTTTAACAATAGTTTTATTATTATTATTATTATTATACTACTTTGAGAAAGCAGTGTTATTACTACTTACAATTAATAATACTACTAAACAGTAGTATTATTATTACTACTTTGAGACATACATTCTACTGTACAATAGTGATATATTTATCACAATTTCTTCAAGTTAAACCAAACTTTTATTTTGATGGGTTGCCGTTAACTTTTGACCTTTTAAGTTTCTGTTTATATATGATATGTTATGACAATAATATTAATATTCAAAGACACTAGTCCATAGCACTATTTGATTTAAGTGTACCAAATAAACTTTTGGTTTATTCATTAAAAATTAGACAAATTCTGCGTCATTCCACAACATACAGTAAATTCCATTGTTTTGACTGATTCTGTGATTTTGTCTGTGTTTTCCACCCTACTTTCAGCGAACAGTTCTTAAAAGAATATTTTTTTCTTACTGTGAAGAACATTTTAATGATCTAAAGAACCTTTTTTCTCACTATAAAGGACCTTCTGTGCAATGGAAAGATTCCATGGATGTTCAAGTTTCTTCACGGAACCATGAATGCTAATAAAGAACCTTTATTTTTAAGAGTGCAGCTGTCAATCAACGCCCACGGCTGCATGCCAATACTGTATGAAAATCCATTTCAGGCGTCTCTTGTCCTCCTCGAGTGAGGTCTGGGCAGGTAAACTCGATCAAACGGGCACATAACCATCTTAAAAGCGGCTGAGCGGTGGGCAGGACGCGCTGGGATTTTCTCAAAGGCTCCGTTCGGACCTCAGAGGGTCGCAGGCACGTCGCCTTGGCAACAGAATAACAGTGAGATAAAAGGTCAGTGTTTGGAGGGGGTGTAAATCTATCATCGGAGTTTGTTCCTCCTCCTGTTGAGTTCAGCTCGTTCCTGCAGCCCGAGGGAGAATTAGACCAGAAATCAATGCAACAAAGAAAGACTTTACGGCGTATGTCTTACTAAAAACACAAGCTCTTGTGCATGTCCACGTGCCGATTTCACATTTACAGCCACTGTTTTTAATGAAATTAGTGGTGTTTGCCAAATAAAGCATATCTACAGCTTTGAATAAAACAAAGATTATTGGAGTGTTTTACAAGAAAATATTTCAGTCTTTCTACTTCAAAACTCATGTTTAATTCAGTGTGTTAAGTGCTGTTTACTTCAAATTAATTGTGAAATTTACTGAGTGAAAATTATTTCTACACCATTTTTTTTTTCAGTGAATTAATCAAAATATAACATGCAATAAGGGTCCATTTGTTAACATGAACTAAAAATGGCAAATACTTCTAAAGCATTTCTTAATCTTAATTTTAACATTTACTGATATACTGTATTTTTTCCCAAAGTTGTAAATACAACAGATTTTTGAACCACAATTTACAACAAACTACAATTTCAAAAACTACAAAGTTTCAAATTAAAAATGCAACACTTTACAATAAAATTACATTTGTTAACATTAGTTAATTGCATTAGTAACATTAACTAACAATCAAAAATACTTCATGCTATCTTCATGAATTATTCCAAAAAATATATAATATTATACTATGATATTATACTTCAAAATTGTATGTTTAATTCAAATGTGTAACTTGACGGTTCTTTGTATTTATTTGCAAATTTTAATAGCAATTTGAAAATGTTGAAAATTGTTTTACACCATTTTTAAAAATGATTTTAGAAGTATTATTTAATTGGCCTAAGCTACGTTAGTTAAAATCAACTAACAGTAAAAATAAATATATATATTATACTTCAAAATTGTATGTTTAATTCAAATGTGTAACTTGCCAGTTCTTTGTAATTATTTGCAAATTTGAATAGCAATTTGAAAATGGTTTTACACCATTTTTTTAAATTAGTTTAGTAGTATTATTTAACTGACCTAACTTAAGCTACATTAGTTAACATCAACTAACAGTAAAAGAAAAAAAAAACACTTCTAAAGCAGTTCCTAATCGTAGTTAATGTCGACATTTAAACTGCTTTTTTAACTGGTGCACATAAAACAAAGATTATTGGAGTAGAATTTACAAGAAAATTGTAATACAGTTTTTCTACTTCAAAATTCATGGAGAAAAATTGACTTGGTAACCACCTAGCAACCAGTCATAACACCCTAGCAACTGTCTAGAACATCCTAGCATCAACAAGCTTTTCTCACATTATGAATTCAAGCAACAGTCCTGCAAACTACAAAAATGACTTCCATAAACTGGAAGTATACCATTGACCTTCCCGATTTACAGCTGAAACATGTTTATACATCATATTCCTCGTGAAGTAGTGCATGAGGTGACTTTTCCTCATCAAAATTTGCTTGTTTTTATGACTGCACTAAAATTTCTAAAGCTCACTGGATTCCGAATGCAGATTTGGAGTCTGGGATGGAAATGACAGCCTAATAAAGCACATGCTCGTATAAGAGCTCAAAAACACCTTGGGGAAGACATCTGGGCCTGAGACTGTGCTGAAAGCAATCGCGCACGGCTGTTACCTGCGAGACGTGGCATTTCCTCACAGCGGGCAGTATTTTTCCTGACACAACTCTGTTTTGCTTTTAGAGGCGTTCCTCAACAAAGCAGCAGAAGCGATTGTGCCGCTCTCGACGGATGCAACGATACAAGGAAAGGGATGATAGCAGACAACAGACAGACGAAAGGATGTAGAGAATAAGCAATTGTCAAGAGCTTTTGACAATAAAGCTCTTGAATCTTGGATCACTCCTGCGTCTCTCGCATGAGACTCAGCCTGCTCAAAAATACGTCAAAAAAACATTTAAATGTAGCATTTTTTCTAAAAATCAAGCAAAAAAAGAAATCTGCCAACTGCATATGCAAAAACGGCCTGGAAAAAATTCTAGCATAAACATCTTGCTTCTAAAATATTAATGGATTTTCAACTAGTCATTTTAATTTTAGTCCAGCTTTGCAAACTCAAACAAACCAAAATCAATCTAATCTTATATTGAGGAAAGCTAGCTTAAGTCATACTTTCAATTCTCTTATTTTAGAATTGATGCAAATGCTTCCGTAGCTCAAGTGACAGCAAAGAATCATACAGAATGTATTGATTAACTTTGATTTGGTTTCCTTAACCATTGTTTTAGTATTTTTAGGGAAGGAAACTATGCTGATGTCAAGGGTTTGATTCCCATGAAATGTAAGTTGCTGCAAATATTATTTTTGAATTTAAATGTATTTCTTTTTGAAAGATTAAATCTATTTTAAAATATATTTCTTCTGTACCTTTGATCACTTGTTTAAATCAAATGAATAAATGTAAATGCAAGTTCATTGGGCTTAGAAGAAAGAAACATATTTAGACAATAGCATATGCAAACTATTAAAAATGAGATGCTTTTGCTTATACCTGATGCATATCAAGGTTACATTTCATTCTTTAAGATGCAAGCACCCATCTTGAAGCTTAACTGACAACTACTGACAAATGCATAAATGTTAATACAATATTCACTCAAATTTCGAAAAAAAATAATAATAAAAATGCTTACATAAAAATCTTGTCTTGCCGAGTTTTAAGATGCATTAATATTTTAGTAGCTAGAGTAGATATTTATACTAATCTCAATAGTTTCTTCCAAGCCATTTTTGCTCACATCACTGCTATTTTTTGCATGTCTAACTACACTACCATTCAAAAATTTGGAAGTTTTATTTAGTTTTTATTCAATAAGGATGCATTCAATTGATCAAAAGTGACACTAAAGAAATGTATAATGTAACAAACGGTTTCTAATTCAAATAAATGCTGTTCTTTTGAACTTTCTCTTTATTAAAGAATCCTGGGGGGGAAAAATGTATCACTGTTTCCACAAAAATACGAAGCAGCACAAATGTTTTCAACATTGATAACAATCAAAAGTGTTTCTTGAGCAGTAAATCAGCATATTAGAATGATTTTTGAAGGGTCATGTGACACTGAAGACTATATATATATATATATAAAATCAGCTATTTTAAATTGTAATAATGTTTCACAATAGTACAGTCAGCGCTCAGGAGGATATGGAAACAAACAGCTGATCTCGGACCACCACGAACACCACAAATGGAAGCCATCCTTTATTTTTCCCGCGAGCCAATAGATTCGCCCCTCCCGTTCCATCTCGCTCCCCGGCTGCAATTTATCCACCAAAATTGGCGGAGCACAGAGGCGTTTATCTTGCCAGCACATGTACATAACAAATAAATTGATCCCATAAACCCGCAGACGCATATGAAGAAGCGGCCCACAGTAAGCCATTAAATTAGTGTATGACACTAAAACGCTGCAAAGAGGGGAAGCGAATCAACTAAATGAGCTGAAATGGAACGGATTTTACACCATGGGATCAGGGCTTCATCTGGAAAGAGGTCAGTGGGAATAGTGCACCCAAAAAGGAAACCTAAAGTCATTATTTACGCATTAAAAGCAGGTTTGGAATGACTGGATTTAGTCTGTGGATGAACTATTTTGTTAATCGCACTAATTTACGAGCACCGTCCGCTGTCGTTTAAAATATTTGAGGTGCCAGTGTGTTCTATTTATTTCTTTTATTGCAGCGGAATGTCTGCCAAAATGTGGCGGGCTTTGCTGATTCAAGGCGAAAGTCAAGGCTGGAATGGACCGCGCGCACCTGAGCGTGCCAGAGACGCTTTTAACACATTGTGACAAACACTCTCACACATTAACACACACACACACGGGGACTCCGGAGCAGATAACCATCACTCATCATCTCACTCATTCCGTCCGTTTCTCCATTAACGCTGAGAGGAGGAGAGGAAACATCATGATGGAGGAGAGGAAAGGAAAATGAAGACTGCGTGAGACAGGTGAAAGATAGATTCACAAACACCTACCTGTCTACACACACAGTCTGTTGGAATAGGCCTATGTGGGTGGAGTAGGAATGAAGTTTTGTGATTTTGCCTGGAGTACAGAGCTGGAACGTTTGCCTGTGTTTTCTCTTGCTCTAATAAGCATCATATGTGACTAAAGGCCCCACCAGTTATAACCATATTTTTTTTAAACCAACATTTAAAAAAAAAAAAATACTTTTTATTCTATGCAGAGTTGTAGTTAACTAAAACCATAACAAAAAAAAAACTTGAAATGAAAATAGGCCTAAACGTTAACTGAAATGCAAAAAAGCCCCACTATTTCAGCGAATTCCCAAGCAACATTTCATCCTTTCATTTAGTTTAACTTGATGCATTTGAATAACTTAAACTGAGATAAAAATTAATAAAAACTATAGATGTAAAAAAAAAAAAACATGACATAAAAATGACAAAACTCAACTATTATTAAAAACATAAATAAAAAAGTAAAAAAAAAAACTAATTTAAAATATGAATAACTATTACAATATTTTGATTACACTAAAATATAAGTTACTCTATGTTGATAACAACACAAAGAAATAATATCGTTGGAATCACTCTCGGCATGTCTTTTCCAGCTGATGAACGATAAAAACAAACAACCAACGAGAATCCAATCTGCTTTACAGATCGCGATTATTTAAAGCAGCAGGCAATAAAACATGTTGATAATAAACTGGATTATTTCATCCATTGGTGTGGAGGCTAATATATATATATTTTCTTTATAGTTATCGTTCTTAAAGGGGTCATGAACTGAGAAACCAATATACCCTTGATCTTTTGACATATAAGGAGTCACTGTACTATAAAAACATCCTGTAAGTTTCAGAACTCAGAACTTTGTTGTTAGTCTAAAAACAGTTTATATTGAAGGCAGTCTGCCAAAAGGACAGCTTGTGGAATGTTCTACTCTATGATGTAATAGTGTGGATAAGTACCGCCTCCGCAGAAGAAGATTAATGTCACTGTCTGTTTAGCCCCACCCACCGATTCGCGCATGTAGACTAGTGTTTATGAGAGAGGCAAACGCAGGTCTACGCAGAAACCAAATGATAAAGATGCTCTGAAGACAACAAGATGCTGTGCAGTGTCAAGCTGTGGAAACAGTCTTTGCACTGCTTTCCTTCTAGGGTTGCAAAAAGGTGGAAAATTTCCAGTAAATTTCGGAAATATTCCAGAAATTTTTGAAACTTTCCAGGATTTTTTGGAATATTCCAGGGTTTTTTGGAAAGTGTCTGGAAATTAACCGGAAATTTTCCACCCCTTTGCAACCCTATTTCCTTCTGATCCCAACGTTAGAAAATAATGAATGAACTTTATTTTTAACAAAGATCCAGA
The DNA here is from genome assembly GCF_001515605.1 of Sinocyclocheilus anshuiensis. Lineage (NCBI taxonomy): Eukaryota > Metazoa > Chordata > Actinopteri > Cypriniformes > Cyprinidae > Sinocyclocheilus > Sinocyclocheilus anshuiensis. The sequence goes on from NW_015547712.1 coordinate 924,212, forward strand.
CCGCGTCAGTAAGAACTCTGTCTTTTGTTCACTTCATTTTAGCGCAGATTCATTTACAAACAAGGCACAATTTGATGCAGGATTTTCAAAAAGATTGAAACTAAAAGACGCTGCTGTGCCGACTATATTGGGTCATTACTGGGCAACACCGAGTAACTGTTTTTATTACATGATCACTATTGCTTTGTCTGTTAAACAGACTGTTTGATATGTACTGAGTATTTATGCGTTTTTAACCTAAATCACATGTCCATCTGTGAAGGACGTAGACTGTCAAACACACAACTATTAGCCAATCACAGCAGTGGGCGTTTACTTCCGAGTCTACAATCCGCCACACCTATTCAAACAGAGCGTTCTGATGAGGGGGGGGTGGTCAAACAGGACAGAAAATAGCTTATTACTTCTAAATTATCATGTTTTTTTATGTAAAAATCTTGATAACATTACAAATGGACATCAGGGAACAGTACAAAGTAAAAAACAAAGGCAGTTCATAACTTTCACACCAAGAACGATAACTGTAAAGTTTTAATAATCATTCTAATTGTAGGGGGCGGGAGGCTTCAGATTCTAGGGAGCATATGACTGGACAAAGTTTGATGAGAAGCTGAAGTGCAGGATGATGTCATCAAAAACGTTGATCCATATTGGCGAAAGTTAAAAGTACTGTAAGTTTTGAATGTTCATATCTTGTAAATGCAAATTTTGTCATTGTTTTTGAGCACACTACTTAATAGATAAACTTAAGGCTAATATATATTCATACTAAAAAACATAAACTTCAATTTGATTTTATGGGGACTGTAAAGTGTCAGACGATAAAACTGCAGCCCACGCTTATAATAAACAGAATGTTATAGCGTACTGATGTGGACGATAGTTATAATTATCTTTATAGATATTGTTCTTAGTGCGAACGAGCCTTAACATGCTATTGGCCTGCGATGAAATGACATATCTGTGAAAGTTCACCACATTGGTTAGTCAGAGAAAAAAAAATACTGAATTTGTGAAATAGGAATTATAATGGAATGAAAATAATCAATAATACTAAATTCTTTGTAAGAATAAGAGCGGGTGAATGTAACTGATGAATTGAGAAATACATTTACTTTCACATATTAAATGTAACCCTGTCAGAAGCATTTTTATGTAATCACAATTTAGACAATCACATCATCAAACTAATGCATCGCCTGACAAATATGAAATTTAAATAATTTCACTTCATATTTGATCATTTGTCCACATGTTCAGAATAGATAAATATATATACAAATAAACAGAACAACATAAACAACCACTAAAAATACCTTAGCATTCACAACACCTGAACATCATGGCAGCACATTATGCACAGGTAAACACTGCTCACATTTCAATTTCTGCAATTCAATGTGACATGTGAAGTGACATGTGAAAGTGACATGTGGCCAAGTATGGTGACCCATACTCGGAATTAGTGCTCTGCATTTACCCATCCAAAGTGCACACACACAGCAGTGAACACACACAAACCGTGAACACACACCCGGAGCAGTGGGCAGCCATTTATGCTGCGGCGCCCGGGGAGCAGTTGGGGGTTCGGTGCCTTGCTCAAGGGCACCTCAGTCGTGGTATTGAAGGTGGGAGAGAGCGCTGTACATTCACTCCCCCCACCTACAATCCCTGCAGGTACGAGACTCGAACCCACAACCTTTGGGTTATGAGTCCGACTCTCTAACCATTAGGCCACGACTTCCCTTAAAAAAATAAAGGTGACGTGACATGTGGCCAAGTATGGTGACCCATACTTGGAATTAGTGCTCTGCATTTAACCCATCCAAAGTGCACACACACAGCAGTGAACACACATTTTTTTTTTTTTGGTGCCATTAGTGGCAAGGAAATCATATGCTTCACTGGACCTTCAAGTTTTGATATGAACAGCATGGCTACACTATGATGCACTAGTTAAACCAGCAGTAACCCTCATAAACCCTTCGTCTCTGTTCATCAGGGCGGCTCATGGAGAAGGTTTACGGCTTTGGGCGACATTCATCAGATCCAAATATTCAGGTGCATCTTTGAAATGGTAAAGAGGCTGTTTATAGATCAACACGTCTGAAAGACTCTCTCAGTGTCCTCTAAAGTTTCTCTAAATGATCTGCTCAGGTTTGCCAAGATACCAAAGTCTGCAATCAAACATCAGAAATCTCAATATGAACTCCAACATTTCTGAGATCTGAGCTTCGATCCACATTCATTTAATTTCATAATCCACATTCATTCATTTTATTTTGTTCTATAACAAATGTGTTCTATTACAATGTTTTTGCTGGTTATGAGCAACAACAAACATTCAGGACAATCAGTGTAGTCTGATTCACAAAAGAATGACTCTTAAGAACGTCTCGGTTACTTAGACGTCACGTCGGTGACCAACGAATTTGGGGCTCTCTCCAGAGAGATCAATCCACTTCGAGTGTAACTACGAGCAAATGGACATTGGCATGCGGAATTCGCATCTGGCTGCCACACCCCGCAGAGTGGGTATAAGAGGCAACAGGTGCACCTCATTCATTCATGTTTCCGCTGAGGAGCCGAGCCGGTGACCCGGCAGCTCAGCGGTAGTACAGCAACTGTGGCGACGGGACATGATGTCTCCGTTCCCTCCTTCAGGGAACGAGGGTTACACAAGTAACTGAGACGTTTCCTTTCGGTTGGTCACTCTCGACGTCACGTCGGTGACCGACGAATTTGGAAATCCCTACCAACGCGCCACAGCACAACGTGCCCCCTCCAGTGCCCTGTGTAGGCCTCCTGACCCTTCCTGTAAGGCAGACAATAGGACCGGGCTCTACACAGAGAAGACAGTAGGACTTAGATAGCACTGGGAAAGTGTGCCCCTCCACTTGGAAGAGGCACGCTGTGGAGTCACCTCCTCCCAGAGGGGGACTGAGTGACATTTACTCATCTGGAGTAACCCCGTAGGGCCCTATTGCACATGGAATCTCTGAGATGGCTCAGGCTGCATCATTTAGAGACGGCAGAAAGTAGTCTGCCAGGGGGAACATGGCCCTAGTAACTGTACCGTGGAATACACATATGGGATCCCAACAGGGTCACTCATATGGGCACTAGCCTCACACCAGATTTCAGGAATTTATTGGATGAAAGGCCACGTCCGGCCGCCGGAGTGCTGGAGGACTCGACAGGGTTAGCCCGGTTAGGGAACTCTCTAGAGAATTAGGCATCAAGGACGCCGCAAGCCGACTCTGAACCGGGCCTCTCAGTGCCACTACCTGTTTGAGGTGAGAACACAGGAGGAAACCGGTTCAACACATAGGCTATAGAACCTAGCGAACGTGTTAGGAGTCGCCCAGCCCGCAGTCCTACAAATATCTGGAGGACTCGACTCTGAAGGTAACGTCCCTGTGTGCGCACAACTGATCGCGAGACTGTGCGAGTATGAGCCAGTCATCCAAGAACAAGAACTCTGCAACTTTGGTGAAGACACGGGGTGACAGGGACAGCCCGAAGGGCAGGACCTTGTACTGATATGCCCGATCCTCGAAGGCGAATCGCAGGAATGGCCTGTGTCGTGGGAGGATCGAGACATGAAAGTATGCGTCCTTCAGGTCAATCGCTGCAAACCAGTCTTGTGCCAGTGGAACCAAAGGAGCCACAGACGTACCCGCGGTGGGGCAGTGCGGTGGAACACAGGGACCCGGCCCGGGCCTGTGACGGTCATGACCACCCTCGTGCAGGTCCCTCAGGGCTTTGGTGTGAAGGGCAGAGGCCGCCTCCCCACAAGCTCTGTAAGCACTGCCAGTTAGACCTGGTGAATACATACAGGCCTGCGAGGGGAGACACGGATCACCCCGCAGAGTGGTAGCGGCCGTAGGACACAGTTGCATGGCCACCGACCGCTCCACCGAGGGAATGCCCGTGTACCCCAAAGCGGCCCTGCCATCGAGGGTGGTGAGGGAGGAGGAGCTGCACGATTTGTTTCTGGTAGTAAAAGGCACCTTCCACGATCTCGTGAGCTCCTCATGCACTTCCGGGAAGAATGGCACCGGAGGGGGGCGCTGAGAAGCAGCG
>NW_015547712.1:931370-933090 GCF_001515605.1 Sinocyclocheilus anshuiensis
GCCTCCCCACAAGCTCTGTAAGCACTGCCAGTAAGACTACTTAGGATAGGGGACCTTACTACTTACTGAATACTTACAGGCCACCCTGCAGAGTGGTAGCGGCCGTAGGACACAGTTGCATGGCCACCGACCGCTCCACCGAGGGAATGCCCGTGTACCCCAAAGCGGCCCTGCCATCGAGGGTGGTGAGGGAGGAGGAGCTGCACGATTTGTTTCTGGTAGTAAAAGGCACCTTCCACGATCTCGTGAGCTCCTCATGCACTTCCGGGAAGAATGGCACCGGAGGGGGGCGCTGAGAAGCAGCGCGACCGCCACGACGAACCACTCATCAGGCCTCGAAGGACCAGGACGTGGTGGAGGATTCCACACAAGCCCGACATTCTCGACGGCCCGGCAAAGCATAGCCGTCATCTCTGGGTCTGACTCAGGCAACGCCACTCTCCCCGAAGGGGGCCAACGCAGCCGAGTCGTCATCCCTGGAGAGAGAGAGAGAGAGCCCTCCGATGCAGCGATCGACATCTGGTCGTCAGGGTGAGCACCGAAAGATACGGGCGGTATACTCTGTCCTGCAGATGGCCCAGCGCGCACCTCTGGCAGCTCCACCGGCTGCGGAGTGCTTAAGGAGTGAGGAACTTCCTCGGGAGAAGCCCTCACCGTGATCCTCAAATCACCTCTGACTCCACCAGAAGCAGCAATGCCCCGGGTGCCGGGACGAATGCTGGATCACGGCAGAGGCAGAGGGACTCTGCCACGTTTGACGTAGAGGAGTCTTTTATGCAACTCCGAGATGGTCATGTCTCCACACAGAGAACATGCACCATCCACGAAAGCTTCCTCAGCATGCTTAATGCCCAGACACGTGAGGCAGCGATCGTGACTGTCCTGAGGCGCCAGGTAATGACCACATCCAGAAACGCACGGGTGATAAGACATCTTTAAAAAGACGCGATCACCCGTGTTGCTCTTTCAGGGATTGCTCTTTTAGTGCTGAAGAATGCATGGGACCTGGCCACCGCACACTCCTGGTGTGGCTGTCTACACAAAGGGCGATGTTTTCAGTTTTCCTCGTGAGACAGTGACCACCGCTGCTGACTGCCATAACACCCACACTCGCTTTGCAATCACTTGAGGGATCGGAGAGCAGTAGTGATGCATGAATGAATGTGGTGCACCTGCTGCCTCTTATACCCGCGCTGCAGGGTGTGACAGCCAGATGCGAATTCCGCATGCCAATGTCCATTGGCTTGTTTAGTTACACTCGAAGTGGATTGGTCTCTCCGGCGAGATCCCCAAATTCGTCGATCACCGACGTGACGTCGAGAGTGACCGCCTGAAAGGGAACCAGTTCTTTTAAAGAATCAATCAAAAAGATTCACAAATCAATCTCAAACACTTTAAGTTAATGTTTAATGTTGTTTATACTTACATCTGCCAGTGCACCTGACAAAAATTATATATTTATTATTAATTATAAATCTATTATATATATATATATATATATAGAGAGAGAGAGAGAGAGAGAGAGAGAGATATATTATATATATATATATATAATATATATATGAGAGAGAGAGAGAGAGAGAGAGTCAGTAAGCAGTGTTATTGTTAACAAAAACTAAAATATAAAAAAATAATAATAATTTAAAATGTAATTGAAATAAAACAAATATTACATAAAATACTAAATGAAAATTTGGAAATGTTGCTGTGGCAAGTAACC
>NW_015547712.1:933529-941021 GCF_001515605.1 Sinocyclocheilus anshuiensis
ATAATTTATTTAATTTTATTTAATTTTATTATTATTATTTTTTTTACAACAAGTATTGTATCTCCTCAGGGCACCCCATTATTAGTATAAGATAATATAATAATAATATTATTTTTTTTAAATATTTAAATTTTTTACAATAAATATTATATCTTCTCAGATCACCTCAGGACTTCAGCTGATGAATATAGAGCATTTCTCCTGTTGTCTGTAATTAATTTGAATAACAAATGCACAGCGGCGCTTTATGAAAAGTAGTTTGATGGATCTATTGAGATTGGGTAGATTGGTTTGGTTATGAACATGAAATATTTAGAGGAAAGGAAAATAGCCAACGCAGCGCTGTCGCTGATATTGACTTCATGCATTTATTTAGCTGGTCTGTCCAGGCCTTCTGTTTGGGATAAACAAACAATGCCACTGGGATTTTCCCTCAGGATTATGTATAAAACTATTTATATAGAGGTGTGATTTGGGCAGTAATTTCATAATTAAGTTTATGTGCATATGCATGATGAAGTTCACTAGACATCCCAGATTTTTGGGTTGAAATAGCATACTATCGTGCTGCTCTTAATATTTCTGCAATATTCAATGTATGCACATTTTCCTGTGTGCACTCAGATGATGTAGTACATGTGCCAGAGTGTGCGGCTCAAGCCAAAGCTCCCTGCGTGAGATGCAGTAGTTTGCTGATGTGGCTTCAGTTCATGCTGTGCTAATGTTCTTCATGTGTCTTCGGTTTCAGGATGAACCCAAAACATCCAGAAAACAAGGCACAGCAAATGTTTGAATGATTTATTCATAATATTTTAGTATTATGACAGCGAGACAGATGTGCGGTGTGAAGTGTGTTTTCACTTCATCTCCTCTGGTCAGAGTGTGTCTGCAGATACTGTCACAATCTGTGAGAGAAAGAGTTTGCTGTGTTATTATCTGTGTACTTTCTGTCTATTTGACTGTATTTCTTTATCCATCTTTCCTGTGTTTTACACCCCCGTCTCTCTTCTGTCACGCTTCTCTCTCTCTGTAGAAACTCATTCTTGTTTTCCCCAGAGGAAAATCTAATGGCTCAGATATTGCTCTCTTGCGGCTCAGGAGACTTAATGCTGGTTTTTATTGAAGTTTCAACTTCATCGCAGATGTTTATTCTCAAATTTGCTTAGAAGAAATAAAAATTATGGAATTCAATAATTCAATTTCCACTAAAGAATTTTGGTTCTTTAACAAATACAATTTTAAAAATATTTGATTAATATAATAGTATATAGTAATTTAATAATAATTTTATATAATGTATATACTATTGTAATTTCTATTAATACTTTAAATGAGCTTTTTACTTTTATTTTCTATATTATTTTAATACATTTTTTATTGTTAATTTTTAGTAAATTTTAATTTTATTCAATTTTATAGTGCTTAAGCTGCATGACCAAAGCTTAAAACCTAAAAGCTTTTTAAAAATTTTTTTTAATTCAATTAAATGTTTAAATTATGATTTTTTTTTAATTAAAATTTAATTTAACTTATTTATTTAATTAAACATATATTAAACAATGCATATAATAAAACAAACACTAAACTTTTTTTTTTTTTTTTTTGATAATCCAACTTGTTTACTTCATTTGCACTTGTTATTTGAATTTTATTTTGCGGTTCATTGCCAACACAAATGCACAGTTTTAGTCATGGCAATAAAAGCACACTAAACTGAATTGAAATGGAGAGAGAGTGGAAAAAAGGGAAAGAGAGAGAGGAGGGAACGAGGTGAATTGCATCGTGATATCATCCGAGCGCAGCTGCAAGACACGCTGGAATCCAAACAGGCTTTTTCTATTTGCAAACGCTTGTTTCCGAGGCTTTTCCTCTCGCCATCGTCCTCGTGCAGCGTTTCAGTGTTTTCTGTCTCACCACAGGAGTTGGATTTTAATACTGTGAAGCCTCATGGAATCAGACGCCGGACGGGTTTGGTCTCCTGCTGGATTAAAAGCATCGTTCAGTCAGATGAGCGGCGCGGACAGACACTGAGAGCTGAGGTGAGATGACCAATGACACCACTCATCTGTGCATACAAGCTCTCAGCCTTCATTAATCACACCACAGGTCAATAACTAGTACTTGTGCTCGGCATGCCACTGAACTAACTAAAAGTAAGAGTATCCGACAGTGGCTCTCAACTGGTTTTGTTTCAGGACTCAGATTTTAGATTTACATCAGGTGATGACCAAGTGTGTGGTCACTTCAAAATTTTACATTTTGCATATTTTTGCATGCTTTTTAGTGAAAATGCATGCTGAAATGTGCATACTTTTGTATGCATTTTCTCAAAAGAATTAAACCATTTTTAAAAATGCATAAGAGATTTTTTAAATGAAACATGAAAATGAAAGAACAACAGTTTTTAAAAACAAACAAAAATGCATAGGTTTTTAAAAGTAAACATTAAAATGCATGCAAAAGTATTAAAATAGCATGCATTTTATGAAAGAACAACAGTTTTTAAAAACAGACATGCATGCAAAAGTATTAAAATAGCACAAAAACAGCTGAAAACAGCATTAATTTAAAATTAATTGCAGCAAAAACACAAGATAATCCAGAAATTGTATTAATATTCACCATATTAATAAGTACCAGATGAATTTGCACCAAAATATCATAAGAGTTCAATTGCTTTTGCTGTCAAGAGCAAAAATTAAGGGATGGATTTATTTTTTTCTTTTTATAAATGTCCTAATGATGCATCAGTTATATAGCAAGTTGCCTTTTATTATTTGCATTTACGATCGTTTTTCCCTGCTATTCGCGACCCATCAGATCAAACTCAGACCTGCGACTCACCAGTTGAGACCCAGCGCTCTGAGAGACCGCTCCTGCGCTTTTCCTCGTGTTTTGTGGTGTGTGTGGTCATTTCTGTCTGTAGCCGCTGCGGTAGTTTGTTGCTGCTGGCTTCTTAAGTTTGTTACACACATACGTAGCAGCAGCAGCAGCGGCCCTGGAAGCCTCTCGGAGTGCTTTATGATATTACGCAGCCCAGCATTTGATTTATGAATCCTCAGTGCTGTGGAAACCTGCTTCTCTGGGGAATGACCCTGTTCACCAACACGCCTTGTAAGTGGTACAAAGTTGCTTCAAATAGGATCTGTGATGGGTTTGTTTCTTCTGAGGAGTGCGAGACCGGGAAAACAAAGGGGAACGACCTTCACTAGTTTATTCAGCGTAAGCATGTAGACAGGAGAAGTGTTTTCTTGTTTTCTCTTGGCAGGATCTCATCTGCACTCTATACAGCTGAAAGCATGTAGACTTCCACTCTTTAATGAATGGGTTTGGCTATTCCAGTAATTACAATCCAATCGTACACCATTGCTACACCATACAGTGAAATTCTAGAGAATTCTGTTCATCCAACTTCACTGCAGTAGTTCTTTTTATTTGGGTTTCTGACTCTGGTGGGAATGAGTTTGATTGTCCTGCACAAACCCAGACATCAAGACCAACTGATGAAGTGGAAGAGCAAGCGAGAGATCCCCAGACCACTCACTGATGCTATGGAGTTTCGTTTAACATTTCATATATATATATATATACAGTGCTTAACAAATTTATTAGACCACAACCCAATTTAAGGTTTGTTAGATCGCACAAGAGTTTCATCAAAAGCAAATTGTTGGGAACAACTACAAACTAGTCAATAAGTCAATAACAACAGAGACTTTGGAAAGGTACATAAAAACAATGCCAACAAGAATGCAAGCTGTTATCAAGACCAAAGGAGGCTATACAAAATAAACATTTTATTATTTAGTTTTTTTGGTTATTATGTGTGCATAAAGACTATCTATCCATATATATATATATATATATAGGAACATGTTTTCGTCATGACACTCATATCACACTATTAGACGAACGATAGATAGATGGATGGATAGATAGATAGATAGATAGATAGATAGATAGATAGATAGATAGATAGATGGATAGATAGGATGGATGGATGGATGGATGGATGGATGGATGGATGGATGGATGGATGGATGGATAGATAGATAGATAGTTTCAGAGTTAAACAAAAACACTTGTTTAATCTTTGTAATCTCTTCAACTGACAATGTAGACGCCTGAGAAACATTTTTGTTGTGATTACACGCAATACACGGAGCTTTTGCCTTTTTTTATCCGGTAAGATAAGGCGCATAAACTACAATGGAAATACTTTACTAAATAAATCCCTTCAAGCCATGTGACTAAACAATTAGTTTACATGATTGGCTACACACTCTAAGCCACAAGTTATTTATTACATTTAATACAAGAGCCGCAGTGGCTCCCCCAAGGGACACAGCTTTCATTTCCATTTCTATTTTGCACCAATTTCCTCAGAATTGATGATTTTGTTCTTTTAAACTCATGGGATGGAAATGCTGCTATATTCAAAAATATTTTTCGTATTAAAATTGCAACTTGCCAGACTCCCAATTAATCCCAAAGTAGTTCAGGTCTGGGGTTTTTGTCAGTCAGTAAATCAGTTTTATATAGAGCTCACGTCAGGACATTGAAAAAAGGAGAAAGACTCTCGACAAACGGTTTCTACGAAGTTGAAAGCACACAATTCTGTAGCATGTCATTACGTCCAATTGTGGCTCGCGAGCTAACAGAGCTGTGATCTGTCACACGGCAAATCACATTACCACAGATACTCACTTCAATCCAAGCTGGTTTAGCTGGTCTATCATTAGTTCTCCTGGAATGGCTTTTCTTACTGCCGAAAAAACCCATAATAAAATCAGCTGTAGAAAGATCAGAGGGAGCCTTTCCTCATCTCTGACTGGTATTGAAATTAAAAAACTCAAATGGAAGTGAAATAAACTCAAGATCGCTTTGCTTCAGAAATATTAAAACTCATCATTTTATTTGGGATAGTGTGATAATGAGACTGTTTTGCACATAAAACAAAGCAATTTTTCCCTGAGGATGAATTGTGCCTTTTCCAGCTTCTCCAAATTGAAAGGAAATAAACTGAACAAATTGCCACACGAACGAAGCGGTTCCAAAACAGAAGAGATGATTTTCTTGCAGCTCGGTTTAAATAGGTTTCGGCTGCGTTCTGCATAAGTGTTTCCTCTCTTTATCGAGTGTGATGTGTGTGTGACAGATACATTCTGAATCTCTTTTATCAACATTATTGACACTGGCGAGTCCCACTGGTGGTTTATCTCGAGGCCGATAATTGAATGACTCTATTATGTGTTTGTTTATGGGCCGCTCGCAGAGGAAAAGGCTTCTGTGTGTTCAGATATGACACCCTGTGATAATGCTGCTTGAATGATAATGAATTCATCTCTAATCTAAGCTAAGAAATCAAAATCTGATGTGGCAAAATGATCTACAAATACTCAATGCACATAAATACAGTCCAGATACTACAAAAGCTAGGGCTATTTTTTCCAAATTCCTTTTTTTTTCTTCAAATTCTATTTTTCCTTTTTATTTTTTTCTGTACTCCATTTAATTATTAAATATAATTTATGTAATCAAAAACATGTCTATTTAATTTAAATCACGAAGCTTACACAATTTAGCAACAATTTATTGATATGTTTAACTTTTTCCCAAATTCTATTTTATTTATTTTTTTTGTTAAATTTTTTTTTTTTTTAGATTCAGTGTTTGTTTTTGTTTTTTGTTTTCATTTTGATTTTACTCACCCCAATTTTAGTGGTTAAATACAATTTTAGTAATCAAAATATCTAATTAATTGAAATCATGAAACTTATACAATTCAACAACAATTTATTAAAGGCTCAACAAAATAAATAATTTTTAGGGCACTATGAATGTTTTATTTTTGTACCAAATTCCATTTGATTTCAACTTTATTTATTTATTTTTTCACTAATAGGGCCTTACAGGGCCCTACGTCATAGGCGTAGCTTGACGGGCCAAACCAAGCCAGTCGATTTTGGTCAGTCAAACTTTTAAAAACATTTTAGCATTTCTGTAGTAAACGTACAAATTCACACTCCATGTACCATTTTAGCGGTTTTACTATGATTACAAAGATCAGCAGCAAGTGCGTGAGGTTGCCATGGCAACCAGATAAATTGCACGCAAATTACTTGTAAAGGCTGCGCTGTCTATTTTTGCTGCACTAGCAATAAACACATCGAATAGAATGCACTATAAACATGAATAACCCACTGCTTTAAAACAGATAGCTATTGGACAGGATTCAACTTAAACGCACAAAAGCAGGCACACAAATATATTTAGTAACGTTAAATCTTACTGAAAATGGCCGATTAAGCAGTTTATAGTCTGAAATCTATTTCCAGGTTTTGTTCTGTGTGCATTAAATTACATTTGGATGTAATGGTCCTTTTCCTGACATAAATGTAAAACACTGAGCTGCTACAAAGGAGTGTCCTGTGGATCACCTTTATGAGATTGTCCGGGTCTGGAGTCACCAAGCATCGGCATCTTCATCTGACTTGATTTTGGTTATGTCCAGATTCCTCTGCAGTTGTTGTATGTTGTAAAAAAAAAAAGCTAAATATCCATGTCAGCAGCCATATCACCCTGCAGCCCAATACTGGTTGCCCACTGAAGCTAAGCAGGGTTGAGCCTGGTCAGTACCTGGATGGGAGACCTCCTGGGAAAACTAGGTTGCTGCTGGAAGAGATGTTAGTGAGGCCAGCAGGGAGCTCACCCTGTGGTCTGTGTGGGTCCTAACGCCCCAGTGTAGTGACGGGCACACTATACTAACAATAAGCACCGTCTTTCGGATGAGACGTTAAACCGAGGTCCTGACTCTCTGTGGCCATTAAAAATCCCAAATTCGCCCATTGGCCTCTGACCATCATGGCCTCCTAACCATCCCCATATCTGCTGATTGGCTTCATCACTCTGTCTCCTCTCCACCAATAAGCTGGTGTGTGGTGGGCATTCTGGCGCAATATGGCTGCCGTCGCATCATCCAGGTGGATGCTGCACACTGGTGGTGGTTGAGGAGATTCCCCCTTCTATGTAAAGCACTTTGAGTGCCCAGAAAAGCGCTATATAAATGTAAGGAATTATTATTATTATTATTATGTACGCCATGCAACAGGCAAGCAGTATATAACATAGGCTATTATCCGCCAAAATGCAGATTCGTCACGCGACAACTTCTTACGGAAATGAGATTGGGGAAGCCATTAGTAAGATTGGCAAATGATACTAAAATTTTATTGATTATTTATTAACAAAATAACAATTTCAAATATATTAAAATAACTACATTATGTGCATATTTACTTTTGAGTTGAGAACATTATTAATTAACGAATATATATTAAGGGGTCCTATTATGCTCTTTTACAAAGTCTTGATTTTGTTTTGGGGGTGTACTAGAACAGGCTCTCATACTAGGTTGTATTTTTCACATATTTTACATTATTACAACACCTCTCTCCCCAGTCTGGCATGAACGGCTCGAATAGTTCCTGTA
>NW_015547712.1:941149-942907 GCF_001515605.1 Sinocyclocheilus anshuiensis
ACAGAGTTAAAAAATAAATTGCAACCACTGTTTCCTGACATCATCCGCTTTCGGAAGCCCAAACAAAGACGTTTGGGCACGGAGGTGAAAAAAACAGCGTTTCAGGCGCTCGCGCACCGGACGAGAAGCACAGCGTCGCGTCGCGTCGTGTCACGTCGCGCCACGTCGCGCCACGTCGTGCCACGTCTTTAAAATTCAAATACATTATTTTCTATGAGTGTAGGCACACCGGCGGCGCCGTTTGGCGTCTGTCCGCGGCACCCAGCTACGTCCTGTTATACTTGTAAGAATTGTTCTAGACATGCCGAAAATTTGAAGCTATTCATTTGATTTTTGACCTATTTCAAAAAGTGAAACTTTCATGTATTCTAGATTGTTTACATGTAAAGTAAAACATTAAAAAAGAATTTGTTTTAATTTTGATAAATAGAGCTTACAGCTCATGAAAGTCAAAAATCCAGTATCTCAAAATATTAGAATATTTCCGAAGATCAATCATAAAAAGGATTTGCAGAACAGAAAAGTTCAAGTTCTTTAAAGTATGTTAATTTCTGCACTCAATACTTGGTCGGGGCTCCTTTAGCACAAACTCCAGCATCAGTGAGGTGTCGCATGGAAGCGATCAGCCTGTTGCACTGCTGAGGCACTATTGAGCCTTCAGCTCGGATCCACTGTTTCTCATCTTTCTTTTGAAAATACCCCATAGATAAAGGAAATCAGCATCTCCATAAAGCTTGTCAACAGATGAAAGCATAAAGTGCTCCAAAATCTCCTGGAAGACAGCTGCATTGACTTTAGACTTGATAAAACACAGTGGACCAACACCAGCAGACGTCACGGCACCCAAATCATCACTGACTTCAGAAACGTCACACTGGACTTCAAGCAGCTTGGATTCTGTGCCTCTCCAGTCTTCCTCCAGACTCCAGACCTTGATTTCCACATGAAATGCAAAATTTACATTTGTGTACAATGCCACTGAGCAACAGTCCAGTTATTTTTCTCCTTAGCCCAGGTAAGATGAAAAAGTGAAAAAGCATAATAGGACCCCTTTAACAAATAGTAAAATCTTTCAATCTTTCAAACCAGCACCCCCCTCCCCCAAGCTCCGCCCATGCCCTCTGTGTAACATAATATGCAAGGTTAACATGCTGTTAATGCAGTCGGCTCAAAAAGTGAGGATTTTTTCTTCATGAGCAAAAGGCAGAAGATTTCTTGGAGGCACAGAGGAGCTCATTTTATCTGATGGTAGCAGACAGAAACCATCCCTAGCCGTGGACCGAAAATGGGTCACAACCCAGCAGTCACAGGAGGTTTGTGACCTATTTTAACAGCAGACAGAAGGGAAAAAACTGTGCTAAATGAAAACGCAACCATAGTTAGAATAGTAAAATAAATAAACGAGCTTATCAAGTTTCAAAGGGAAGGAAAATCACTTCTAATATCTGCTGTTGATGTCAAAAGCTGTGAGTCCAATCAAATTCTAGTCAAATTACATAGATGTCAACAGGTGGTGAATTGTCTCCATCCTAAACAAAATCACACAAGGTATAAAAAAATAACTGACTTCGGAAACTTTACACTGGACTTCAAGCAGCTTGGATTCTGTGCCTCTCCAGTCTTCCTCCAGACTCCAGACCTTGATTTCCACATGAAATGCAAAATTTACATTTGTGTACAATGCCACTGAGCAACAGTCCAGTTATTTTTCTCCTTAGCCCAGGTAAGATGCTTCTGACGTTGTTTCTGTTTCAGAAG
>NW_015547712.1:943153-951379 GCF_001515605.1 Sinocyclocheilus anshuiensis
CTTCTGTGACTTACCCTCTTTGTGGAGGGTGTCAGTGATTGTCTTCTGGACCTTTGCCAAGTCAGCAGTCTTCCCCATTATTGTGGTTTCATAGAACAAGAGATATCCGGAATTTATACTGTAGGGATGGTCATATAATGAAACTCCAAATGTAAATATTCTAATATTTTGAGATACTGGATTTTTGACTTTCATGAGCTGTAAGATCTAATCATCAAAATTAAAACAAAAAAAAACTTTTGAAATGTTTTACTTTACATGTAATGAATCTAGAATATATGAAAGTTTAATTTTTCATGATATTCATTATATATATATATATACAGTATGTGTGTGTGTGTTTGTGTGTATAAGATATATATATATATATATATATGTATATATACTATATAAAAGGATGTATATACTATATAAAAAATATAAAAAGATATAAATAAAAATACAAAGAGAATAAAAAAAATAAAAAAATAAATAAAGAAAGAAAGAAATATTGAAAAAATAAAAATGCAAAAATACAAAAAAATACAGAAAAATTAAAAAATAACGAAAAATATTAATACAAATGAAAAATACAATAAATTAAAAATAAAATGAAAATTAAATGAAAATTAAAAGAAAAAAGAAAATAAAAGAGAAGAATAAGATAAATTGAAAAATAAAAAAGTAAATGAATGAATGAACACACAAACTATAATCATACATACACGTCGCAAATTTATGCATTTAGAAAATTGTCAAGTTCCCTATTCCGTCTGTCTCAATTAACTAATTTTGAACATTGTTGATTCACGGTATATTCGTGAACTTAAATGTTTGATTTAAGGTTTAAGGATATGTTTGATTTTGAGGTTTATTTTTTTTCTTTGTACGATAAACACTCCTAAGTAGTACTGTGCTGGGTTGCCACATGATGTGCAACACAAAATGTGAGTCCTGAATCAAAGGCAGTGACTGCAGTGGAATCAGCTGCTGGCTGATGTGGAGACATTTGCAGAATCGCTCATAATGGATTCCAATCTGGCAACATCCTCGTGTCTGTCAGTGCCTGCGGCGAATCCAGCGTGAGGTCGCTAATGCAACGGCCTCTTGATTAGCTGCTCAAACAAGCTGGAAACCAGCAGACTGACCAGGAGTCTGTATCGACAGAACAGATCCATACAGCACAATGATTCCTTTCGCTTCCTCAAACAATGCAGCTGTGTTCGTCCAATCAGTCTCTCACACGCACTAGTGAAACGCCGAGCTACATGCTGAAGCGTATTGTGAAGTTCAGAGAGCAATCATCACAATATATCAATGCACAACTGAAAGATACCTCAAGTTATTTGGTTAGAAAAACAACTTGCAAATCTGGCCATGAGAGACATGAGCAATATGATAAATGATGCCAATGTTCAATAAATTAAAATGATTAATCTTCTGCCAAGTAATATGGTTCATTAGTTTTACTGTAGACTGTTTATGGTTGACACGCAATGCAGTAAATGAATGGGCCATCATATTCACAGGCTCGTCCAATCAGAATTCAGAGTCAGATGAGTTTTATAAGTGAGAGACAATATACAGCCGGTCATTAAAACAAAATAAACCACAGAGCTGGAAACACGACACAAAGCAAATATGCAAGTTATCATTAGACTGCTTGACAAATACATCATAAATGGACATAATTAAAACTTCAATTAATATTTTAATGCTATTATGTGTGAAGAGAGTGTGGACTGATGTGACAGACATGAAACTTTCGCTGCTATGTAGGTAGAGCTGGGTAACAAACTGATTTAAATCCACAATATTGATGATAAGCTTTTTCATTTCTGATATTTAGCCTATCTAGTCGAACAGGTGTACAATGCTATGACATCTACAACACATACTTTTGCACATGTGATACTCACCATTTAATTAGATTAAAAATTCATCAGATTCACAAAGAAACTGACAAATAAATAAATAAATCTCTACTACAAACCACCACAATGAAAGTTAAAACTTTTCTAAATGTAGTGAAATATATTACTATTCTATAACAAAATATACTTCTCATAGTAATAATAAAAAAAAATATTATTTATTTTTAGAAAATGTATTAAATTTTATAAATATTTATATATTTTTTTTATTATTTTTATTATGTTTATTAACTAATATAGTTCACAAGTTCTTTTAAGATGTGCAGCAATGTTTCTGTTTTTTTTATAAATTTATATATATTAATAATTAATAATATATAATAAACTGAATATTGATTTGAATATTTTAATTTAATTACGTTTTAAAAGACAGGTTGCATTTTTAAACTTTTGAGAATTCCATTAGACACCATTAAATTCAGTGTTATTTTAGTTTCGAGATACGATTATAGTTTTTGTTCATATTTTGAATCACTTTTTACATTTTCCTTTAAATTTTAGTTAAACTTTCAGTAATTTTGTTGTGTCTTTGTAGTTTTTATATGTAGCTTTTTTATTTCAGTTTTAGTTTTTTTAGTACATCAAATTTAACTAAATTACAATAGTTGGAAACTAGCTGAAATAAAATGTTTTTAATTAAAAATATTTTAATTAACATTTATTTTATTTCAAGTATAAGTTATTCAAGTTTTATTTCAAGTATATATTTTTTTTTTCAACAAAACTGCTCAGTTTTAGTTTAGTTTAGTTTTAACTATAATAACCCTGATTAAATACAGAAAAAAACAGAATTGGGGAAAAAATAAAACAAAAGGTAACTTAATCTGTGATGTTTGAAACTAAAAAGTTATGTTTATATTCAAGGTGTAACAAACATTTGGAATGAAATGAATATATAGTGATAAATATTGATATCAGCTGATACAGGAAGAAAAATACTGTGATATATTTGGCCATATCACCCTAGGAAATCATTTACCTGGTAAAAACACTGAAAAGCACAATTGCACAGTTTAGTATCATTACATAAAATATCTGACCACAGAATGTCACATTTGACCGATCAGAATAAGCATTCCAGAAGAGTCTGTGAGTCTCACTTAAGCTAAAGCAGCAAGACGCTGTAAATCAGGTGAGAGTAGAGTTAGTAGAGCGTGCAGACCAGCGTGTCATCCACACGTGAATCTAGCACATCTGATCTGGATCTCTTATGGGCAGCGGAGCGCTGCTTCTCTCCCAGCGTAGCAGGACGTCCTCCAGGGCTGCTGGCTCTTCTGCAGAAATAGAGGAAAACAGATACTGCAGAACCCCACAGAGATGATTGCACCTGCTTTCAGAACTTCCAGTCTGTGAGAAGGTTCTACAGCGACCCAAATCTGCATTAAAAGATTAGAAGCAGCCCTGCTGGCAGAGCACGATAACTGCTGCTTACTGCATCCTTCACAGCGTCTGCCAATTCTGCACCTGCACGAAACCTGCTTCCACAGTTACACGATGAGCCATTTCGAGGTCAAGACTGCCGGACTCGTACATAACAACTACCTGACCCGCTCAATTAAAATTGATCTTCCTCCTCTCAATACATCCGTAAACAACTCTACTACAATCTGGTTTTGTTGCATGTCCATTTGAGTCAGTAGAGAGCGGTGTGGTGTGGGTGAGGGATGGAAACTAGAAGGCTGTGGGCTCAAATCCCATAAGGAGTGACCCATGAGCCATAACTACTGGCTGTTGCAAAATACTGCATTTAACTTCAGATTACTTCAGAAGAACTGCACTTGTAACTGTACTGGAGGTAACTTTATATACAAACATTAACTAAATTACTATATTTAAACAACCACCCACATACCCAAAAACCACTCACAACACCCTAAAAACTAACCACAACACCCTAAAAGCCACATACAACGGCCTAAAAGAACACTCAGACAACCACTCATATTGCTCTAAACATCACCCACAACCCCATAAAAACCACCCCAACGCTCTAAAAACCACTCACAACACCCTAAAAACCACCCACAATGCGCTAACAATCCCCCCAACACTCTAAAAACCACTCACAACGCCCTAAAAACCACCCATAACACCATACGCTAACAACATCCCACAATGCCCTAAAAACCACCCATAACACCATACAACACCCTAACAATCACCCACAGTGCTCTACCCTAAAAACCCCCACGACTCCCTACCATTCACAACATCCTACCCTAAAACCACCCACAATTGCTATATTCTAACAATAGCCCACAATGCCCTAAGAAACGGCGACACCCTACTAAAAACTAACCACAATGCCATAACAACCACCCACAATGATCTAAAAAACACCCACAACACCATAAAAACCACCTTCAATGCTCTTAAAACAATTCACAATGCCCTAAAAAGCACCCATAACACCATACACTAACAACATCCCACAAAGCCCTATAACAAACATCAACAGCACCTTACCCTAAAAACCAACAACGCCCTAACAACAGCCTACAACACCCTAACAATCACACACAGTGCTCTACCCTAAAAACACCCACGACTCCTTACCATTCACAACATCCTACCCTAAAACCACCCACAATGCCATACCCTAACAATAGCCCACAATGCCGAAAGAAACGGCGACGCCCTACTAAAAACTAACCACAATGCCATAACAGCCACCCACAATGGTCTAAAAACCACCCACATTGCCCTAAAAACCACCCTCAATGCTCTAAAAACCATTCACAATGCCCTAACCACCATCCACAATGCTCTAAAAACCACCCCCTGATGACTGCCCTCAATGCGCTAAAAACCACCCACAACACCCTAAAAAAAAACCACAACACTCTAAAACCACTCACAACACCCTCAAAATCACTCACAACGTCCTAAAAACCTGCCAATATGCACCCACAACACACAATATAGACTGTTTCAAAGCAGCTTAGTAACCCTAACAATGACCAACAACACCCTAACAACCACTTTTGAGAGCCTTTAACAATCACCCACAACAAACTACCCAACCAACAACTGCCCACAACACCCTAAAAACTACCTATAAAACTCTACAAATCTGGTTATATATAGCATGCTTAGCATTTTAATTTGAGGACACTGGCAAAGAAACTCAATAATCAGCCAGGAAACTACACGGCAGAAAACAAGAATAAATAAACAGGTCGCATTAATTCAAGAAGCCAAAGCAGAGCAAGATAATAGAGCAGAATGAATCACATCAGTCTTGCTGCTGGCACTGAGATAATGCCGCTCACTGGCAGCGGTCAGACGGGCTACAGAGCAGCGGAGCATCCCGCGCTCCCCCACTGTATTGACCTGCTGCATGAAGAGCGATGGCCAGGCCGGCAGGGAAAATATCCCACTCCAATAAGGTTGTTTTCTGCTTCTGTGTGTGTGTGTGTTGTATAATGAATGTGCTTAATTACTGTGTGTGTGAGCTCTGAATTTCACCTTGCTGTGGCCTGTAACAGCTGTGTGAAGGTTGGTTTGTGCTCATGATTTGTGCTCTCTCGAAATACATTTTTCTTCATCAAAGATGCTTGAGCTCAGTTTTCTATATTTAGAGGTGTTTGTTAAGTCAAGCATTACTACTACTGCTGATTATATTTAGAGTTAATGATTTGAACAAACCACTGAGCATTAAGATTTAGAGTGTAAAATCTCCCAAAAGCATTTGTGCTACAGACATGTGATTCCTTACTATAAATGGCAAATACCACTTATAGTATATTTTCAATTAATAAATTAAATATTCAAAT
Organism: Sinocyclocheilus anshuiensis; assembly: GCF_001515605.1. Taxonomy (NCBI): domain Eukaryota; kingdom Metazoa; phylum Chordata; class Actinopteri; order Cypriniformes; family Cyprinidae; genus Sinocyclocheilus; species Sinocyclocheilus anshuiensis. The sequence continues at coordinate 948,843 of NW_015547712.1, forward strand.
AAATCATTTTAAATGCTATAAGTCCATCACATTATAATGTACAGAATGAAAAATATATGTTATATTTTTTAATAAACTGAAGTAAAACCATGGTTAAAATAAGCATGCACAATACTGATAAAATCATCAAATACTGCCCAGTGTTGTTATTGTTAAAACAAACTATTAAATATCATTTTCAGTAATTACAATAAAGCTGAAATAAAATTTATTATAAATATTACATGGAAAACCAGTAATGTTTGAAAGGAAAATTAGAAATGTTGACTTGGCAGCAAACTAAAATGAATAGGTCTAAGTTGAAGTATTTTAATTACTAAATTATACTGAAATAAACAAATTATGGATGAATAGAAATAATAAAACAATATGAGAAAAATAATGAAAAACGTTTTTGTATTTTTTATTAAAATAAAAAAAAATATTAAAAATAAAATTAAAACTGAAAATATCAAAATAAATGCTATTTTAAAATATATGTAAAATAACACTGACATCATCTGATAAACCACATTGCAACATGCTTCTTTAGACAGTGTAAAAATCTCCTCCTCTCTTTCATTCTGGAGTTCTACTCATTTTTCCTTCTTCAGTCTCTTTCGCTCTCAAATGAAGCCCAATCCCTACCGACATAATGACTTCTATTTCAATCAATATCAGACTGGCATCTGTGATCAATGGGAGGTGAAACGTCCACTGAGTCTCTGATGAGAGGCCAATGCAGTCAGTCCAGCCGTTTCACATTTCTGTAAGGCTTACATATACCAAAAATAAAGTTAGTAATGAACTTAAACAGTAAAACACTCGGATGAGAAGCAGCAAATGCAACATTAAAGCTGCGGCATTATTTCTACACTATTAACTGGGCTCTTTAGATTAGCATACTAGCAAATTACACTTACTATTTTGGTAGTATGCAGTATACTGTACTACCACATTTGCCAAAATGTAAAGCAAACAACACAGTATAATAAAGAGTATATATATATGTATGTGTGTGTGTGTGTTTGTGTGTGTGTGTGTGTGTATAGATAGATGGAAAACGATAGACGGAACGATAGATAGAACGACAGACATACAGACAGACAGACAGACAGACAGACAGACAGATAGATAGATAGATAGATAGATAGATAGATAGATAGATAGTGCAAAATAACTGTTAAAAACAATCAAAAATTGATTTAATTATTATGAAATGACAGTATCTTTATGAAAATAAATCCAGTTACTTATCATTATTTATATATATGTATAAGATTAATATTATATATATCATTGTATTACTGCTTGTATTTCCAAAAATATACTGTCATTTGATGAATGAAACGCATATTGCATTATGTGCAAATTTTACATGCTAAAAAGTATGCATGCAGTATGCAATATACAGTGTTTATTCTGCATTCTGACAAACTAATCTGCATCAGAAGTTACAGTTATTCTTTTAGCAGATGCTTTTATCCACAGCAACCTATGATTAAAAATAACTTTATGCAATTTGCAACAACATTTGCAATACAAAATGCCCATTTCTACAGTATATCAGAGCGGTGCACGAGCTGACATGACAAACGCTCAAATGAACAGACTTTCTGAAAGAGCCACAGAGTCAGCTCAAGTCAAACTGCTATAGGTGACTCTGCAGAGACAGTATTTTACCATCAAAAATATCACAGACGCCAGCTTTAATCTCAAGTTAAACACACACACACACGCGCGCACAGATGCTCCTCAAGAAGTGCTAGTGGTGAAGTACTGGAGTTCTTGGTTTCCTGAAGGCACACAGTAATTAGTCGTGTGATGTGAAATCAATCAGCTCAAGTGGTGAGAGCAGCAGATACATCTACTAACACACACACACACACACACATTAGGGGTTGAACGACTTCTGATTTTTTGAAGTCGACTTCTATGTGATGAAAGTGGAGTCGAAGTCGACTAGTCGCTGATGACGTCATTAATGAACAAATAAGTCTGGAGCTGTGACAAACACCTTGTGCACAGCTATGGCATATGACACAGCGCTGCCCACATGGCTGTTGCTCCTATAACAGCTATTTTTATCAGTTCTTTTGTCTTTGGGTCGTTATATTTCTCACAGATTTCTGCTCATTCTAAATCAGATACAGATAAAGTAGCACAGTAAAGATTACATTAATATGAACGCATTAGTGAGAGCGATTGCGTGTGTGAATTAATTCTACCTGGCAGCGTCTCTCTACTAGTAGTGAAGCTGTGGGATTTAGTTATTAAGAAATATATGCTTGAACTTTTCCGTTTCTAAGCTATTTTATTGAAAAATCACAGAACAGTGTTGACAATACATTTCCGCGCTGAATGATTCTGTGCGCGGGATGTACGCACTACTGTCTGTAGCCTGTGTGTGTGTGCTACAGTGCAGCAGCGCATTAGATTAGAACGGCGATTAACTTACCTGTACAATAAACTGTTTAAAACGTGCATTCTCCCGTTCAATTTCAAGCATCCAGTAATATAATCACACATGTCTTGTGGAGCGCTTTCAGAGTATTTAT
>NW_015547712.1:951465-963938 GCF_001515605.1 Sinocyclocheilus anshuiensis
TATTTCTTATCCTGTTGCGCCCTCTATAGGACCAGCGACTAGTCGACGTCAAGCTTAAAGCGTCATGGCAGAGCATTAAAGTCGACTAGTCGATTAGTCTGTGCAACCCCTAACACACACACACTAACGGACAACAGTCCAGCATACTACTGCCTACATAGACAGCTGACTTCTGAAATGAATCCTCATCAGGGACTGATTTTGACTCACATCCAGTGCTCGGCAGTGTTATTTTTGTACCATTGAGATATTATTATAGTTTTTTAAACATTTTGAATTTTTTATTTTTGCATTTTACTTTAAATTTAAGTATTTTTTTTAATTAAGAAAAAAAAATAATAACAGAGTTTGTCATTTTTATTATTATTATTATTTTTTAAATGTTTACTGCATATAGTTTTTAGTTTTTCTTTCAGTTCAAGCTAGTGCATCAAGTTAAACTAAATAAAAATGACAGCTGTTGCTTTGGCAACTAACTTTGTTAACATTTATTTTATTTCGAGTAACAATTTTTTACGGTTTTAGTTTTAGTTATAGTTTAGTTTAATTCGACTCATTTTTATTATAACTTAAATGTCAGAACAGCAAGATACACAAAGCATAAATATACATAGCACATATATTAGTTATAAAAGAGCGTTTTAGTTTTCTGTTTATTGTTGCATCAAAATTTTTTGTTTATACATTTCGCAGTATTATAATGTCTAAGAAAACAGATTTAAAAAGTTTTTTCTCTTCAAAATAATACATATTACAGGAGTATATTTCAAATAAATATTATTATTTCTACTTCAAAATTTTACATTTAATTCAATGTGTTACTTGATGTTTCTTTGTGATTATTGTGCAATTTCTAAGTGAAAATTGTTGCAAACGTAAATCATAGACCAGGGTTATTTAACTAAAACCATTAAAAATATATAAACGCACACATTTGAGTTTATCTTGATATATTAATTCATCAAACTAAAATAAAATAATAAAAACCATAGACATTGAATAATGAAACCATACAAAAAATGAATTACAAAATTTGATATCGATACCAACATAAAGCTGTCCTACTTTTTTCCAGTGTAGTGTGGTTTGTTAAGAGAAGTAGCATTATTAATATTTGGGGGTAAGTGATTGAAACCAACCTCTGAACCCATTCATTAAACTTTCACAATCCCACAAAAAAACCTGAGCCATTTCTAGAGAGCAGAATAACATTTATCTTTCCAATTACCGAGTACTCGGGCTGAACGAGAAACAGGAAAACAGTGGCGAGAGGTAAAGAGCTTGAGCTTCTCTCTGTGCTGAACACACAAACATCATGAGTTCAGCCGTCAGGAGAGATTTCACTAAGAATAACCCACACCTGCTACAAGCATTTCAAGACATTCTGGTGTTTTAGCAGATGATTTCGATTTGCACATAGAAATACTGACACTCCCTGTATTTGCTTACTTGAATGAGTAGTATTTTAGCATATACAGTTTTACATTGTTTTAAAAAAATGAATACTTTTATTGAGCAAGGACACATTAAATTGATCAAAAATGGTACAAAAGACTTTAATTTTTTATATATATATATTTCAATATAAAGCAGATAATAATCAGAAATGTTTCTTGGCCAGCAAATCAGCATATTAGAATGATTTCTGAATGAGTATGTGAATTATGAAATAAATAATATAACAAACAATAAAATAATATTTATTATTTTATAATATCTAATACATAATATTTAAAGCATAACATAACAAACAATATACAATATTTATTATTAAATACAATAACAACAAAATCATATGTATAAAATCATAATTAGTATAATTCATATGTATTATTCATTAAAATAGTATACAGTTAGTATAATTCATATATTTATTATTCATAATATTATATGACATTACATATATATATATATATATATATATATATTAATAAATTATGTAACAAATCTAATAATATGCATAATTTATGACTAGTTATGAATACATAATTATAATGTAACAAACAACAAAATAATAATGCTCAATAATAAAACAAATAGTATAATTAATGTAATATTTCTTATTTATTGAAATATTATTACAAATGATTTAATATTAAATAATATAATAAATAATATAATATTCATTAATACATATATGTATATATATATATACAAATAATAAATACTTAAATTATTTTAATATATATATTCAAACAGTTATTTTAAACTGCAATATTCCTGTTTTACTGTTACATTTACTGTCTTTTTTTCTTAAACGCAGTCATGGTGCACATAAGAGACATCCAGATAGTATAATAAACACATGCATAGTTCATCAACTGCAGCACATATTCTGACAGTAAAGCATTTCAGATGCAGAACTGCTTATATATACACAGTACAGCTCTACAGCACATACAGCGTCGTGTTAAGCCGGACTGTCGGTGGTTTGCAAATGAGGAGGTTTTGCAATAAAACACAGTAATTATTAGTGTGTGTGCATCACGCTGGTGTGTGGGATTTCATTTTAGCTCCATTTGCCGTGTCTGCGGGGTGAAGTCGAGGTTATTCTGTCGGCTGTCCTCTCTAACTTTAACAACACGATCATCTTGACATGCGTGCGTTTGTAAATCCAGCAGACGAGGAAGCGATAGGATTTCCTCTGGGAACGGGAACATGTATCCCGAGCTCCTCTTTAAACAGAAAAGAGTTTTTTTTATAATCCATAGTGTCATATCTGTCCCTTTTATAATTCACTTCCTGTGAAAAGGTCAACTATATTCACAGGGATTTCTGAAAGCATTATGCGAGTCTCTCATAAGAACATTTGTGACCCTGGAGCACAAAAGCAGTGTTAAGTCGCTGGGCTATATTTGTAGCAATAGCCAAAAATACATTGTATGGGTCAAAATTATAGATTTTTCTTTTATGCCAAAAATCATTAGGATGTTAAGTAAAGATGTTCCATGAAGATATTTTGTAAATTCCCTACCGTAAATATATAAAAACTTAATTTTTGATTAGTAATATGCATTGCTAAGAACTTAATTCGGACAACTTTAAAGGCGATTTTCTCAATATTTTAAATTGTTTGCACCCTCAGATTCCAGATTTTCAAATAGTTGTATCTCGGCCAAATATTGCCCTATCCTAACAAACCATACATCAATGGAAAGCTTATTTAGCTTTCAGATGATGTATAAATCTCAATTTCGAAAAATTGACCCTTACGACTGGTTTTGTGGTCCAGGGTCACATTTGTTCATGCTCAGGTCAGAGGCTCTGCATTAACCAATTTCCTGTATCAAACACTTTCTTTGGCCGTTCGTGTCATCATGTAAATGAACATCCTGTCAGCCGTGGCCTGATATATATATATATATACACACACACACACACACACACACACAAATATAAAATTCAATTTCACTACCATTCAAATTTGCAGTTATTAACAGTTTTGAACACTTTTATTCACCAAGAATGCATTGAATTCATCAAAAGAGAAATTTATAATGTTACAAAATATTTATTTCAAATAAATTATTTTTCCACTTGCCTTTCATCAAAGAATCCTGAAAAAATCAAATGCACCACAATTTCCATGAATTGATCAGCATATCAGCATATTAGAATGATTTCTGAAGGATCATGTGACACTGAAGACTGGAGTAATGATGCTGAAAATTCAGCTTTGATAACAGCAATCAATTACATGTTACTATATTTTCACATAGGAAATAGTTATTTTATATTGAAAGTTTTATTAAAATTGTATTAATTTTATTAATTTTTTTTTTTTTTTTTACTGTATTTCTGATCAAATAAATGCAACCTTGGTGAGCAAAAGTGACTTACCACACCCAAACTTTTGAATAGAGTTGCAAAGGGGTGGAAAATTTCCAGAATATTTCCAAAAATCCCTGGAATATTTAAAACAAAATCCTGGAAAGTTTCCAAAATTTCTGGAATATTTCCTAAATTTACTGGAAATTTTCCACCTTTTTGCAACCCTACTTTTGAATATAAAAGTCATACCACATGTATTGCTCTTGGTTTGCTGCTATTTTTATGTAAATAAGCAGAAAATAATTTAAGGGAAAGTTCATTCATAATGATAATTCATAATTCATAATTCATGTGACAAATAAAAAAAAATCTTGAAATCTTAAATGTAACTGAAACTGATAAATAAAAATTGATAAAAACTATATAAACATTAATAAAATGTATATAATAATATCAAAATATTTAATAAAAACTATAATAGTCTATCAATGATAGTAAATGTTATATCAATGACTGTATCCAATTACTTAATTTCATGTAATACAAAATAAAATAGAAACAATATAATCTGTTATTTCTAATATGATCTGCTAAAAATGTATTTGAAAATGTTAATTAGTTTTAAGTACTATACAGTTACAGAAATGTTTCTTGAGCAGCAAATCAGCATATTAACATGATTTCTGAAGGATCGTGTGACACTGAAGACTGGAGTAATGATGCTGAAAATTCAACTTTGATCACAGGAATAAATTACAATTTACAATATATTCACATAGAAAACAGTTATTTTAAATCGTACTATTATTTCACAATTGTACTGTTTTTTCTGTTTTGTGCATTTCCCACATCCTACAGTAAATGCATTCATTGTCCTCTGAATAATAACAAACATCAATACATAAACTGTAGCAGCTCACAGCTCAATAGTCAGATGCTTCTGAGTCTCAAACGGATGTTTTCTTCAGTATAGATCAGTTTGAGGACTGTGTAACTGTTACATGCAGTGCAACCATATCTGAATTTGACAAGGGAAAATAAATACTCAGTATGCATTGCGTTTTTCCACAATCAATGCTGTTTAGCATCACGTAAGTGGCACGTACAAGCTAATTATGGCAGAAATAATAGCAGGCTGTGAAGTTGAGGTGTTGTTTGAGGATCATGTCTCCAAGATGTCAAACCCTAGCTTTGTAAATTCATCAACACAGCAAGAAGAGCATCGGCAGTAAACAGACGCGTTTGGGGTAATGTCACAACACGCTGGGGGAATTCATCGTGCTGTTTATGCATGCACTGTCTGTCGCTTTAACACTCGAGTCACTAGAGGAACTAATGCAAATCAGGTAATGACACACACACGCCCACAAAATTAGTGCTAATCAAGTACGTCTGTAATAGGCTACCTGGAGAGAGAGGGAATGGCGCATGACCCCAGAAATACACAACAGGCACACTGCATCTTTACTCAACCACTGTAATCCAATCATATAGTGATATTATAGGGCTGAGAATGCTTCTAAGATTGCAATTCAATTTAATAAAGTGTCATTATGTGGCTGAAATACCATGCTACTCTTTGCACATTTTTTGTACACATGCAAGATGATCTACTGTGAGTTATAAACTAACACACTTGAATATGAATACTGTAAAATAAATTATTATTATTCGGCCAGTTGTAAAGGCAACATCTCTCATTTTTGTTTAGTTTAACTTAAAAGTATAAAAATAACTAGAACTAATAAATGAAGATTAATAAATACTATACATATTAAAATATATATTTACTAAACAATTTCTAAAACTACAGTGGAAACAGAAAATATGAAAACTCCAACTCAAAATATTAACAAAAACTATAGTATTATACTAAAATAGCAAATGTACTGTATCCAACAATACAATGAAAATAAAATATGAACTTTGATTCCTAACACTGTCATAATTTTATCAAAAATCAAAAATGCTATTTTTACACATAATGATTTTAAAAATGCTAAATTACTGCTCTTTAAATTCAATTTTATTTCTCAAGTTTAGAAACCAAAAGATGTATTTCAAAGGTTATGATTAAACCTATTTCATTTGAGTTCACTAAAGAATATTTCCTAAAACACAATTAACATTTTATGCATTTTAACTCTCTATTTTATGTTGTTCAAAGTAATCAGTTATTGAGTTGACATAACCTTTTGTGTGCAATAAACTTTCAGTAATAAATTAGTAAAATTAACTAAACTAATACAGAATTAGATTAACAGTGTGTTTTATTTAAATTCCTGAATCTGAATTGAATTTTAATTGTGGTAGCAAAATTTAACTTGAACTGAAATTCAAATTTGAAAGAAAGTAGACCTAAAATAAGTTCAAATTACAAGTAACTAATATAAACCCCCAAGCACTCCCTTGCTTTTTGGATTTTGGATTTTTTGCAGAACAGAACACAAGTAGTTAAAATTAATAATATACTTTCAAGTCTCAAAACAATTAGTGTGGGGGCCCCACAAGGATGTGTACTGTCACCATTATTGTACTCTGTATACACTAATGATTGTGTTTCACATTGTAAATCAGTGCAAATTTTTAAGTTTGCAGATGATACTACATTGATTGGTTTAATAACAAATAATAACGAATCGGACTATAGAAGGGAGGTTTCTACACTGTTCGAAAAGAGTTGTACTCATAATTTGAAGTTGATTGTCCTAAAAACAAAGGAAATGGTGTTTGATTTCAGACGGAGGACAAATGCTGTTTTGCCATTGACTATTAATGGTCAGGACATTGAAAATGTTCAATGTTTTAATTTTCCCGGGACTACTATCTCTGTAACGTTAAAGTGGGACGACAACCTAAGAGGCATTATTAAAAAAATCTCAAAGGCTTTTTTTCTTAAGACAGCTTAAAAAGTTTGGCGTATCTAAAGTTGGTATGTTCAATTTTTATAGAGCTGTCATTGAAAGCGTGCTGACTTTCTCACTTATAGTGTGGTTTGGTAGCTCCACAGCTCAGCAGAGGAGTCAGATTAGTAACATAACTCGGGTTGCTTCGAAAATTATTGGTTGTGATCTTCCCACTATTGATGAGATCTATGTTTCACTTTTGCAGAAAAAAGGTTTAACAATCCTGAAAGATCCCTTACATCCAGCCAGACACCTCTCTACGCCTCTTCCTTCAGGCAGACGTCTTAGAGCAATTCTACACGTCTACACGTTTTTTGAACAGCATTTATTGTAGGATTGTTCATGCTCTTAATTCCTCTGGTGTCTATGCATCTGTATTTCACGCCTTATAATTGATAGGACATATATAGTTGTGTATGTGTATGTATTAATATATGTATTTTAATGTTTGTTATTATCGTTGATGAGCTCACCAAGCAAAATTCCAAACAACTAGGGTGTTTGGCAATAAATAAATAAATAAACCCCCCAAAATTTAGTTTTTCACAAGACCGAGGAAAGTTTGACAGGATAAATTGAAAGTTGAATGGACAGCTTTGTAACATTAATACAAATTTTAAATGTTTTGATGTTTGAAGGTTTTACAGACATTTGTTTGTAGACAAAGGCAGAATAACACGTAATTTCCCAGAATACATTACCCGTGCTGAATTGCACATCAGTATTTTATTCCTGTCACTCCAAGTCAACTTTCTGTGATTTGTGGACAATTTGATTCATATTCACACTCGTCAACTGAAAGGGAGTCAACTGTGAATCTCGCATAAGCCTGCTAATAAAGCCCATTCTATAATGAGCCTCATTTGCATAGAATATAAATATGCATGGAACAGTGCTATACTAGAGCATTGCCAACCTAACTACCTATAAAGATATAATATATTACGATGCATGACTGTATCATTATTGCATCATGATTAAAACTCTGCGTCTGGGAAAGAGTGAATCTGGAGAACCGGTTTCAATGTTTCATGCAGTTTGCTACACTTCTGTTCAGATCTCATACAAGTTTAATTATACAACCTGCTTATTCATCTGTGAGACTAATGAGATGAGATTAATAAACACAAATAAATGCAATATTATGAGACAAGAATCACAATACATCAATACATGATAAGGTGAAATATTGAGCAAAAGAGCTACAACTAGTTACTGAATTCACCTCTATATTTTAAAATCATAGCATGCAATCATGTGAGTAACTAAGAGATAATATTTTCAATAACAATTAATCATCTTGCTAGCTATGGATGCATTTCTGGTTAGAAACGGTGAAATGGTATCACTCTGCTGGTAGTTTATCACGGTACGGCTGGAATCATTGACATTACACTGAAGTCTGCTGCGTAATTAATTATGGATTTCTGACTGAAATGACCCGATTTAATCAAGGCGACAGGTTCACATGTGTGTATGTGCGCACGCATTTGTCTCTGAAACGCTCAAGTGAGATAGCTGCCGTGATGATGAACGATTTGTTGGTGTCAGTTCAATTGTGTGTAATTGGCAGAGTCTGTGGCGAATTTACCGACGGGCGTTAGTGCATGTGTTTTTCTGATCAAATTCATCTGCTCGAATGTTACTAAAATAACTACCATGAAAATTTGCTGAAAATTTACTACAAAATTTACTATATCCAAGATGTAGATGAGTTTGTGTCTTCATCAGATTTGGAGAAATGTAGCATTGCATCACTTGCTCACCAATGAGTCCTCTGCAGTGAATGGGTGCCGTCAGAATGAGAGTCCAAACAGCTGATAAAAACATCACAATAATCCACAAGTAATCCACACCTCTCCAGTCCATCAGTTAAAGGGGTCATATGATGCTGCTAAAAAGAACATTATTTTGTGTATTTGGTGTAATGAAATGTGTTTATGCGGTTTAAAGTTAAAAAAACACATTATTTTCCACATACTGTACATTATTGTTTCTCCTCTATGCCCCGCCTTTTTGAAACGCGTCGATTTTTACAAAGCTCATCGGTCTGAGTTGATGTATTTCCTAAGCGACCAGCACAGATCCGCTCTAGGCATGACGAAGTGGATATCGTCCTCTTTTGGAAGACCAAACAAAGTAGTTTCGCTTTCACAACGAAGCACACAGCGTCTTCACGACATGGCTGCAGCGTCAACAAAACTACAGTGAGACTAAAAGTTACGCCTTCTTTCTTTGCGTGAACATTTGGGCGGCGTTATGCAAATCTTCCCACATAGTGAGGTAGACGTGGGGGCGTGTTAGAACGAGCCGTTTTAGGTAGGTGTGGCTGACTCTGAACTTTTATAAAGAATATCTCTTTGGATTTGAGACTTTAGTCTTTGCAACTTTACAGATCTTCTTTATGCACCAAGAGCTTGTAACACTCCAAAGAGAAAGGAAAAATTGAAATCGCATCATATGACCCCTTTAATGTCTTGTCAAGTGAAAAGCTGCATGTTTGTAGGAAACAAATCCATCATTAAGACGTTTTTAACTTTAAACCGTCACTTCTGGACAAAATACGAGTTCATATTAACTCGTTCATATTAACGCTTCATCCAATGAAAATGTCCATCCCGTGCTGTCCTCTCACATCAAAATCCACCCACATATTTGTTTAGAACTATTTTAGACTGTTTTCACTTGATCTGTGCATATTTCTCTCCTGATTCAGATGAGGCATCACAACAGGAAGCGTTATTATGGATTATGGACTCGCATTTTAGCTGGAAGCAATGATTTTAAGTTAAAAACGTCTTAACGATGGATTTGTTTCTTACAAACACACAGCTTTTGGCTTCACAAAATGTTAACTGATGGACTGGAGTGGTGTGGATTACTTGTGGATTATTGTGATGTTTTTATCAGCTGTTTGGACTCTCATTCTGACGGCACCCATTCACTGCAGAGCATCCATTGGTGAGCAAGTGATGCAAAGCTACATTTCTCCAAATCTGATGAAGAAACAAACTCATCTACATCTCGGATGGCCTGAGGGTGAGTAAATGTTTTTTGGGTGAAAATTAAATATGAAATATGATAAGCTAGTCCTTAAATTTGAGCATTTGTCCTTTAAATGTTTTTTCTGAATTCATGCACCACCCATATTACCTACTGCTTGCTAAAATGTGGAGTATGCAATCAAAACACACTGTATACTGCATTGTGATACAAAAGACATAGAAGCAATAATTAGCCAAATTGAAAATAATCCAAAATTGATTTAAGTAAAATGCAAAACAACTATTAATTTCCAAGATAATAAATGAACATCACTTACTAAATTAAACATGCAATATAATAAAGTCTAACACTGGCAGACCAACGCAGAATATTCTTTTCAACATATAACTTCACTCTTAGTTATGGATGCTGATCAAGTAACACTGAATCACATGGTTTAATGCACATTTACTTTGGTCCAGTGTATGTACAGTATGTGTGCATCCGTTTACAGTGTGAGGTGTCTTTTGCTGAATAACGCTCATTAAACATGCTGCTTGTACAACATTAACTGTCATCAGCCTCACTATGCCGTAATAACCAGCCCATGCTTCATCTGCAGCTTTCAACGGGAGCAAATTATTATTATAAATACACAGGGAAAAAGTATTAACAACCATAATGATCTAATGGCTCAGTTAGTCAGTTCCTGGGGTAATGTACATAATTTATGATTCGCGGAAAGACATTTTTAATCTCCAGATCCGTCTGTAGATTCCGAGATCACAGCCAGAGAGACGCGCTGTCTTCTTCCCGGAGATCTTCACTGGTTGATGTCTTCATTATAGGAATGATTTACTTCCTTAAAACGAGCTGGAATAACTCACTCATCAAAATGTGCACATCGGATGTGGAATATTCAAGTTACTGTACATGAAAAGACTGAGTAAGTACAACAGGGCTCTTCATGCATGCCACTATATTATTAGATATATTATAAATAATAATAATAGTATGCATAGTTTATAATATATATATTTATTTATAATATATGTAACATGACAGAGGTGTGCGTGCTTTGAATTTAAACAATTTTAAGTAAAACTTTTTTCCTTTAACAATAAAATTAATACATTTAAAACCATTTGTAAATTCTTTTTAAAATTTGCTATTTATATTTATGTATATTTAACTTGTAGAATATAAACAAAACTTACAGATAATAAAACATATTTTCTGTTATTTTGATGGACACACAAAAAAAAAAAAAAAACATAAATAATCTGGTCTGGTAGTTTTAAAACAGACTGTGAGAGAGGAGCGAGAGAGAATTGAAGAGATTTCAAGTGTAGTTCAGCGGAATATTTTGTGGAATATTGTTCATTAAAATGTGTGACCAGATCTCAAGATCGCCGTTTCTGTTGTTTTTTACATTGCAAAGAAAAAATGAAAAAATATTTTACTGATCGATAAAAATACTGAAAAATACAAAAGAGATGACATTTTAACTCAAACTGACGTCAAAACATTTGTCATAGAATGTAAATAATGATTACAGTATTTTTCGTAAAACAAATGTGGTCAGATTTGACTTGATCTATTGGGATGCAAGACAAAACTGCACTGGAAAAATGGCTCAAAATTGCTTGTTCAAAGCTCTGAAGGTTCATTTAATTCATTATTTAATCTCAGATGTTTAGTCTATAAATAGAGCAAACTGTAAGAAATGTTTAAGAATGTATTGAAATCTCTGGCTTTTCATGGCAGATTTTGGTTTCTTTGCAAATCTGAGCCCAATCTGAGACACTGTTGAGATCTCTTCTGATACTCTAGAAGAGACATAAGAGATTATTAGTGTATTTTTCTCAGAAAAAAACATCTGAGATCTTAAAGCTATCTAGAAAAAAACAATTATATACCCAATATGTGTGTGTGTGTTTGTCTGTCTGCTATTGGCAGATCTTCAGCCATATGTGAGAACAGCAGTGGAGATGATGTATGTGCGTGCGTGCGTGTGTGTGTGTGTGTGTGTGTGTGTGTGACTCACACTAATAATTAAAAGCTCATAATTGGAGCGTGTTAGACACTCTCAGAGAGAAATTATATTTCCTTGTCCTTTCTGAGTCCTCTGAACTTTTCTAAGACACAAGTCTCCAAAAGTCTCTAAGACACAATTTTCATTCCTCTTGAGGCCACATTCATAAAACATTTTTAAAAATAAATGTCTTAACAGCTGCTTTTGTCTTATTTTCTAATTTAAGAATAAAATAAGAATACTTTGTATTCCCCAAAACATTTCTTAAAGGTGGGGTAAGCGATTTTTCAAAAACGCTTTAGAAAACTGATTTGGGCCGAATAGCAAAACAAACTTGTAGCCAATCAGCAGTAAGGGGCGTGTCTACTCATGATGTGGAGGAGAGAGCGTTCAGTCCGAGCCGAGTGACAGAAAGATAGAGATGGCGGATCAAAAACAAAAGAGGAAAACGTCTGCGGAACAAAAGAAGGCTTAAGGCAAGAAGGCAAGAAGTAGGACCCGTGTAAATATCGGATCAGCTTTCCAGCGCTGGAGAGAACTCAAGGAGCGGAAGGCCTGCGATCGGAAGCCGAGGTTGCTTTGTTTCTTCTCGATAGGTGAGTAACACCGTGTCTGCGCCGCAACAGCTAAAAGTCTGTCTAGCACACTGACGACGCGAAAAAGTGACCGTTGAAAATCATTTTAAATTTGTGTCAATACGTCATAAACAGAACGCAGCAGCAGTTTTCTGTCAGGGATTTGTCGTGTCGTGCCGCATCCAGTGTAGACCATAGATA
>NW_015547712.1:964197-964914 GCF_001515605.1 Sinocyclocheilus anshuiensis
CTGATCGTTAAGATAGTTTTGGGGGGCTAAGGTGACAGATAGGGGGGCTGAAACCCACCTAAAAAGGGTTTAGAACCGCCCCTGGTATAGTGTGCGTAATTATACTGAAACATAAATATATAACTAGTTTACCTGATTTAATGTGATGGCTGAGACTGTTTCTGAGATAACAACATGCCAATCCGTGGTTGGATTTCCGACACGGCTAACCGTAAATCATCTTACACTGTCAATAAGCGTGACTGATACTCGAGCCAACTCTGCTCTAACTGTCGACTAGCAGTGGGAGTCAGATTGCCCCCTAGTGGATGGCTAAAGATTTGCTAACTCGTATTCATAAATCCTCAAGGGAATGTCTCTGAATTAACTGATGCTCGCGCCCCCCTTGACAGGTGCTGGCCCACAGGTTGAAAACCCCTGGTCTAGTACACTGGACGCGACAAAGCGACCGTTGAAAATCATTTGAAATGTGTGTCAATACGTCATGAATAGAACGCAGCAGCAGTTTTCTGTCGGGGATTTGGCGTGTCGTGCCGCGCCGCATCCAGTGTAGACCATAGATATGTATATATATCTATGGTGTATAGACAACATCACTGATTATAATGAGTTCTATAGTATTTTGTCGCGCCGCACCGCTCGCGTCCGGTGTAGACATGGTGTAACATTGGTTTTGCTTTGTTTCACAGAACTAATCGTTGCCTGGGTTGCGTACGT
>NW_015547712.1:967559-981833 GCF_001515605.1 Sinocyclocheilus anshuiensis
CTTTGTGCCTTTTTGGCCCCTTTTTTTTTTTTTTTTGACTTTGTGCCTTTTTCCCACTGCTTTTTGTGTTCTTCGAGAGCTCTTCCAGTGTGCTTTGGCCTGCACGCCCGCTGCTACTCAATCACCATGAGAAGATAAGCCGTCTAGTCTCATCAGCTTTTGTTTCTTTCTTCTACATCAGTTTTTCTTTTCTTTTCCCGTTGAGAGTTTTGTGTTCTAAGTTTTGCCGCAAAGCCATGTCAGACGTTGTCTGCACCAACTTTAAAACTTCAGCCAGTGTACACGACTCCACACCATCCTTCAGCCAACGCCCAAGACCTCACTTCGAATGACTACTGAACTTTCAGCCAATCAACAACTTTGGGAAACCCCTTTCTGCAGCCATATCATACAAAATGAATTCCCTTAAAACAAAGGCAATGCAAGTACAACCTCCAGATTCTAGCTGAACTGGTGCATTTAATATAAAGTTTAATAGCCTCACTGAGAAACTCAATGCGAGGGTTTATTGATTAAAGGCTGTTCAGGTCTAAGCAATTGCCTATATTGCTATAAACTTGGGATTTCACATTTTCCCTCTCTCAAACTCTTTCTGCAACTTGTGTGTGTTTATGTGTTAGATTAGTTTACATGTATTTTTGATTTATCCAATAAAGTCTTATGTATATTGAAAAGAGAAGTATATTTTGTTTTGTGCTTACAAGTTAATGTCTTAAACTGCCGATCTTGTTGCCATTAGGGATGCAACAATACCATTTTTTCCAATCCGATCCTGAAAATTCTGAGTATCGGCCAATTCCGATCCGATCCGATACCAGTGCAGTTTTTTTTTTTAATCAATGTAGAATTTCTATACTTCTGTGTGTTGACCTGATCATCACTCTTGTGTGTGTCAAACACAATCTGCTAAATATAGACTTCATTTTTATGAAAAATAACAAATGAAAAAATATATAATCATAATCTATGAAAAAAATACTATTATAAACTAGGTTAGTGGATAATTCAGAAGCAAAAGTTATTCTAGAAAAATCATGTGTGCACAATAATTTTATAAAAACATTAAACTAAACTAAACATTTAGTGAAACAACATTAGTGGGAAACAAATAAAAGTTAATAAGTGAAGGACTAAATCTGGTAAAATGTTACACATTGCTCTTTGTATTGTTGTAAAATACATTCATGAAAAACAAGTAATATATTTATATATAAATATATTATAAATTAAAAGAAATTTATTTGAAATGTATAGCACAGTAATGTTGCAGCAACATATGATAGATAAGACGAACAAGAAAGGCTATTAATAATCTTTCATTGCGCTAAAGTATTATAATAGGAAAGGCTCCAATACAGACCGGCACAAAGCGCTTATGCGCATCCCGTGCGCAGAATGATGCGCTTGAAGCAACACGGAATCACAGCGCTTCGCATGAAGAAGTTCAAAGCACAAAGTGAAGCGATAATAATGTGCAGTGTATTAAAGCTGCGTTAGTTTGAGCCTTTTCTTTTAACAGATTTAAATTTCAGTTACTGTGCTCGTGAAGAACAATTCATAGTGCTCTCTACACCATGGGTTTTCAACCTTTTAGGACATGCGCCCCCCTTAAGTTTGTCTAATTTCACTCGCGCGCCCCCCAACAGCCCCCCCCCATTACTGTATTCACACTGAATTACTTTACTAACATCAACATAACGCAAATATCCATTAAAGCTATTAAAGCAGCGAATGATTTTTCTTTTGCCCTTTTTGATTAACATTTTCATAAGAAATGCACGGATCCGTTATACTGATGTACATTTGATATTTTCTTTACTGTTTACATTCACTTAAAACAACCGACTGTGCTTACAAGGATACTTGTCAAGACAGCCATTGGTATTCACCTGCTGTCTGAGAAGGTTATCTGTTTGTGCGCGTGAGATGTGCATAGAAACGCTCTATCACAGCGCGTGCGTACTGCATTGAGATGTCTTGGGCTTAAATGGCTTAAAATTACTTTAATGTTTAAACTGACAAGACTTAAAACTATGTGTGGGGCGGAGCAATCAAAATAGGGGCGAGACCCTTTTGAGGTAGGGGCGTGTTTGTTTTGGTGATTTCAAATGTCAGTATTGGCTACCAGAAATCGCTTACCCCACCTTTAAGAATGTTCTTATCTTTCTTCTCAAGATTGTTCTAAAGCCAAGTTCTAAAGAATTTGAAATTCCTTAAAAAAAAGTCAGTGTAACACACTGTAAAGTTTCATGCGGACAACCGCATTTAAATACAAGAGTGAATCCCCTAAATTATAATTTTGTTTGTACAGAACAGAACTCACTCTAGAAATTGTGATAGAAATGTCTTGCATGTCTGATATCTGCAGTTTAAAAAAAAAAAAGAAATCTTTCAGCAACAAAAGGCTCGTAATATTCTGTGATTTTAAGGAAACCTTTGTCAACAGAGCTGTTTTGTTTTGTTTATGTTTGGAAGGCTTCTTCGCAGAGTGTGCTCTCAAGGGGTTGCCAGGTCCACTTTTTATAAGCTTGTTGTTGGGGATCCAGTTTATGGAGTTAATAAAGTAGACAGGTCCAGGTTGTGATATTTTTTTATGTGGATTATTTCCCAGATAACACATCTGGATTTAAGTCTATTATGCACTTGTTCTTATTTGTTGTGGGGGGGGGTTCCTAGCAAGATCTGACAACACTAATAACTCAAACCGTACCCTGTGATTTCTTTCACAGCACATACAGAAGAGAGACACATCTCTGATGTGCATTTAAATACGTCATTAACAATTAATTGTTCAGGATTAAGCACTAAAAGGTGAATTAACAAAGCTAATTAAGCTACAGTGTGCATGTGGCCAAAGTTAGGATAACTGGTTTTAAATAGAAAAGTGCACTAGTGACACCAATGATCAATGATGTAAACAATGATCGATCATGATTATGCGTGACATGAATTTGTCAAATTCGAAATTCAGTAACAACTAAAAAAAAGTGTAAAAATACAGCCTTTCAGGAGTTCCCTTTCATGGGAACTTCGAACTGCGTCCTCTAGGGGCAATCAGTAAGTTTTTATAATAATTACATGTGTGTGTAGTTTTCACTATCCAGTTCACTCCTGGTGGTAAAATGAAGTCATGCCCTACATTTGCTCTCAGAATTCTCTGTTTTACTAGTAAACACACCACACTACAATAACTCTATTTCATGTTGACATGTTGAAGGTGTCTGTCTATAAAATCATCTTTCAGTTCCATGCTGCTTTTTCCTCTCATCTAAAGCTTTTCAATAGCACTCATTCCCCTCATTATGCCTTTGATTTCTGAAGAAAAGGAGAATCTGCATTCACTGAATGGCATGTCAGCTGTCACAGATTCAGCAGCATCGACTCATTCAGCGTGTGAAAGCTTGTGTCGTTTGACAGGCAGAGACATGCGCTGATCAGGAAAGGGGCTCTGCGTGCACAAATGCAAATGAGTGGGTAATTAATGACTGACATCTGATAATTATCGAAAACAAAGATGGCGTGTGAGCCATTTAATGAAGCTGCATAACAGTGAAAAGGCCCTGCCTGAAAAAGACAGAAGATACAAAGTCGCTCGTTGATTGAAAAATATGCCTATATGATTTTTTTTTTCTATAAGGTTGATTCTCACAAAACCTGTCAAGAATGTGTCTGGGCCATATTTAATCCAAAAATGACAACAACAACAAAAAAAAGGAAAATAATATTTTACATAAAAAATAAGCTTACTTTACAACCAATATGATGTTATTATTATGATTATTATTATTACATATTGCAACATATAGATGTCAAAAAGAAAAGCAAATCAAAATAAATATAAAATTATATTATATATTTTTATAATTCTACATAAAATTGTATATAACAAATGTTTTTATAATTATATTAAATATCAAATAGTCAAAAGAAAAAAAATAGAAAATTATATTCGACGTTAAAAAATTTATTAATTTTAGAACCATTCATATTCAAGTTTTAATATAATGGGTTTATCCATAAATACACTTATATATTATAAAAATATAATTTTATATATTTTTCATTTTTATCGTTTTTATACTTATACATACAATTGTATAATAAAATAATTCCTTTATATACTTATATTTAAAAATAACACCCTAAATGTTTAATGGTCCTTAAATGTTTTTTAGATGCAAAATACAGTTTTCCATTTTTTATGAATATTTTATAATTTTATTTTTATTTATGATGACTTTATACTGCCTTTTGCTGCTTTAAATAGTAAAACATTACAAAAAAAAAAAAAAGTACAAATGTTCAAAGGTAGTTTCAGGTCATTCGGTCTTTTTCACTCGTCAGTCACCTGTCAAATGCAAATAAATGCACATTTAATCTCTCACCCCTATTCGTCCTTGAGTTCCTTTTACAGTAATTCCGGCTGAAGAGAGACAGCTGCATCTCCGATTATCAGCGTGTGGGCCGCGTTTCCTGTCTCCTCCTCCAGGCTCTGTGTTTCTGCTGTGATGGGACGGCTGGCAGCCGACTTGGCCCGAAGCAGGTCCACTGTCCCTGTGTGTGGAAACAAGATGATTAGTTATCTTTTTGACTACCTCTCGAGCTTTAATAAATAGTTCACCCAAAACATGAAAATTTGCTAAAAATTCACTCACTCTCAGGCCATCCAAGATGTAGATGAGTTTGTTTCTTCATCAGATTTGAAGAAATGTAGCATTGCATCACTTAATGGATCCTCAGCAGTGAATGGGTGCCGTCAGAATGAGAGTCCAAACAGCTGATAAAAACATCACAATAATCCACAAGTAATCCACACCACTCCAGTCCACCAGTTAATAATGGTGTGGATTACTGTGATGTTTTTATCAGCTGTTTGGACTCTCATTCTGACGGCACCCATTCACTGCTGAGGATCCATTAAGTGATGCAATGCTGCATTTCTCCAAATCTGATGAAGAAACAAACTCGTCTACATCTTGGATGGCCTGAGAGTGAGGGACATTTTCAGCCAATTATTATTTTTAAGGCATTATGCAAATCTTCCCAGATAGTGACGTAGACATGTGGGGGAGTGTTAGAACGAGCCATTTTAGGTAGGCGTGGCTGACTCTTAACTTTATATAAAGAATATCTCTTTGGATTTGAGACTTTAGTCTTTGCAACTTTACAGATCTTCTTTATGCACCAAGAGCTTGTAGCACTTCAAAGAGAAAGGAAAAATTGAAATCGCATCATATGACCCCTTTAATGTCTATTATGTTAGAGCAGCTTCTTTTTCAGCCTGAAGACAGGATTCTACATCAGTCTGTATTGGTTTAGATCAGCGATGACCTTGAAAACACGCAGAGCGCTTAGCATTCTGCTTCTAGTCAAGAGTAATGACACGTTTGTTCATTTGATGTTAATAAATGTGTAAATCTGTGATTTGAAATGCTGAGGTGTGAGACTTGTCGCTGTCATCGGCACAGCGTGAGCCTCAATGCGAATTAAACATTAAACTTTGATCTGATTCGATTAGCCGGAGTGGTCATGATGCCTGGAGAAAAGTAGCTTCATGCGTTACTCTAAAATACGTTGACATTTGCCATTATTTCCAGAGGCCTCATGTATAAAACTCTGAATAGCTGTCATCATAAAAACATACACGAATGAGTTACAAAAGCATACGTGCGTCAGATTCTACGCCAGTTAGCAAAGATTATACACACGCAACGCCTTCCCAAATATCATAAATGAGGCTTACAACACTGTACAATTTGCATATGTACTATACACCACATTTCTTTTCTTTTTTTCAGAAATGAATCATTTTATTCAGCAATGCATTAAATAGATCAAAAGCGACAGTAGCAACATTTATAATGTTTCAAAAGGTTTCTATTTCAAATAAAAGCAGTTCTTTTGATGCCATGGGATAATAAAATAAAGGTAATTTCTTACTTTTTTTCTTGCAATTCACAAATTCAGTTTTTTTTTTTTTACACTGAAGACTGGAGTAATGATAATGAAAATTCAGCTTCGATCACAGAAATAAATTACATTTTAAAATATATTCAAAAAGAATGCTATCATTTTAAATCATAATATTTCACTGTTTGTATGGTATTTTTAATGAGCAGAAGAGACATTCAGAAAACATTTGAAAATGTTACATTTGAACAATAGTGTAAACTATTTTTTTTTTCAAATATGATCTAAAATAACCTTCAAAAATACGTTTGCAAAAGTGAAGACGCTGTCAAACTGTTCAGGATCAATCTATTCCTGATAAAACCTCCAGACTTGGTTTATGAGGTTTTGTGTATGCAAAACGGGCATTAAAAAGTGTGTCCGAAAATCATCAGGTCCCAGATCTGACGGCTCTACCAGGAATGGCTTGATCCTGAACCAAACGCTTTGACATTGTCATCACCTTGGTTGAGTTAATCCGTGAGCGCTGAAGGTGGAACGATTGGTATAATCACAATTCCATGCATTAAGTGAGGCTCTGGAGAACGAGAGAGAGTGATTATCTGAGCTGGATGTGTTTGGTGAATACAGAGCAGATACTTTCATCACTTTATCCAGCACAGTGATTAACACGACTGATAGAAAGATCAAGTCTTTGCTCTCAGGGGTTGGTCGTCTCTGCTCTGATCTGAATTGCTTTTACGTTCATTTTAATCTGTTGTTGTTGATTTTTGTTTACTAAGTCACTACTGTGTACGATTTACTTAGAAACTATTTCTATTCTAGAAATTGATAGTAAATTTCACAAATAATTATAAAGAAACGGCAAGTAACATTGAATTAACCATGCAGTTTTGAAGCAGACAGACTGAAATAGTATTTTGTTGTCAAACATACTCAAATATGGGATCTTGTTTCTGCCAAAGGTTGAAAAAGGGTAATTGTTTTTTAGTCATAGTTTATATCTTACAATTCAGATTTTATATCTCACAACTTTATATATTGCAAATTTTCTCAGAATTTTGAGAAATAAAGTCAGAATTGTGAGATAAAAAATTCACAATTACCTTTGTGACTTTTTTTAAATCCCATTTCAGAAATGGGCTTTGATATCCAATAATCTTTATTCACTAATCTTCAAAATATAATTTTTAAAGCATACCTGATGGACAACAGAACAGGTGAAAAACATTCACAGAATTATATTGAAGCATCCAGGTAAGCTATAGCTATCTAGAGACTAAAATACCATTTGCCATGAACGGGTTCTGTTGGGGAAAGTTACTTTTAAAAGTAATGCATTACAATATTGCGTTACTCCATAAAAAAAGTAACTAATTACGTTACTTCGTTACTTTTTTATGGAAAGTAACGCGTTACGTTACTTTTGCGTTACTTTTTAAATCTGGACAGGGCTTGCTTGTTTGTTTTTAAAATAAAAAAGTTCTATTTTTGGCAAATATAAAAGCCTTTTCACACCAAAAGTGAAATGAATAAGCCTCAGGCTGAAGGGAAAGTAAATTTTCGTCCGTACAGTAGAATACAGAAGAAGACATTTCAACACACTACAGCAATAAAAAAAGACACAAATGTTTGTCTAGAGTAATTTTTGCTTATTAGTACGGTTGAACTGGATCATCGAAGGTCAGAAGCAAAGACATTGGTTAATAGAATGGGATTAAATACATAAAGGATATTTCTGTTGTTTAACATTTAATTATTGCAGGTTTGCGTCATATTCTGAGTTGCATTATTTTTATTCATTTTGAGGAATACTGAATCTGTTTTTTTTTTTTTAAAGTAACTCGGATATTCTCTTGTAAATTAAAAAGTAACGCGTTACTTTACTAGTTACTTGAAAAAAAGTAATCTGATTACGTAACTCGCGTTACTTGTAATGCGTTACCCCCAACACTGGCCATGAAATAAACAAACAAACTACTAAAACGTAGGAAATTCAAAGAGAGGTTTAGCAGATGAGTAGCTTTGGCATTCTGATATGAGTGTGATGTTAGCATAAAGGTCACAGGTTTAATTTTTAATTGTACAAGCATTGTGCTCTTAAATAAATCACACAACTCAAGCTCGCTCCAGCGGAAATTACTGTACAGAAGAGCTAATTAGCACATAATTGTCTGGATGAGAAGCATGAACTAAAATGAAAAGTAAACATAATTAAACTTGCTGATTTGTATTAATGAGCTACTTAAAACAATGTTTATTCATTAGTGGTGTTTACTAAGGCTAGAATTAATGTTACTATTGATCGTGCTTAGAGTCAGTGATTCAAACAAGCCCACTCAAGCAACAGTTAAGAACCATCCAGAACATAAATGAACCTAAATGTAGAAATATACTAAATACATGTCAGACCAACTGCATAGTAACTCCCGGACAAGCACAAACAAACGCCATAGCATATTATAGTTAACAGAAACTGAAAACTAAAACCATAAAAAAAACAAAAAAAACATCAGTACTTGAAATAAAATAAATGTTAACTGAAATTAAATAGAAAAAATATTTTTTAAAACAAATGTTCAAAACAATTACAATTTATTAGCCAAGGCAACATATTACATTTTATTTAAACTTAAAATAATTTAAAAAGAACAAATATTTAAAAAAAAAAAAATATTACAAATTATTTAATAAAGTTGCCAAGGCAACATTTCTCATTTTAATTTAGTTTAACTTATACTAAAATAACTAAAACAATAAACAATAAAACATAAAAAGTTTACTTTAGTTTAATCTTAATTTTATGTACTAAAATAAATAAAACTAAAATAATATTTATACAAATATTTTTAAAAACCTATGAAAATGGCAAAATGCAATTACTAAAACTTTAACTGGATAATAAAATTAAAATGGAAAAATATATAAAAAGTGAAACTGATTCAAATTATTAATAAAATTATAATAGTGTTTTAAAGAGACTAAAATAACATTGCGCATCATAGTGTCACATTTTGCATTCTTGAAAACCCCTTACAGTTTCTTTAGAAGTGTAAATATAAAAGTTACCATTAGCTAAAATCACATGCAGGGAAAACTGAACTAAATAGTAAATAGCCTGAAACTCAACTAACGTAACATCTAAAAGTTAATGTACTAACCAAGCAC
Source organism: Sinocyclocheilus anshuiensis (assembly GCF_001515605.1). Lineage (NCBI taxonomy): Eukaryota > Metazoa > Chordata > Actinopteri > Cypriniformes > Cyprinidae > Sinocyclocheilus > Sinocyclocheilus anshuiensis. The sequence goes on from NW_015547712.1 coordinate 976,638, forward strand.
ATCACAATAAAAAGTCCTATGAAAATTTCATTTCTTGAAAGTTTCAGATTTCCCAGCAGACAAAGTTTTGGCGGGTTCCTCGTGTTCTTTTTTCTGACAGTTTTCTGACTAATGCATTTGCTCATTTCACTTTTTTAGGATTTGTTATGTTGGCTTGACAACATATCCATAAAACCTCTCGTGAAAAATTCAAAGTGAATTTCATCTTATAGTTTTTAAGCTACATCCACTAAACTCAGAACAGACTTTGCATGCTTTATTTTTCTAACTGATCTGACTCATAATCTTTCCTTATAATACCAACCTCATCCAATATATTCAAAGCACAAAAGGCCTATAAAACATTCAAACATCAAGGCCAAGTTTTCTTTTTTAAACTGTCAAAGTTAAACTCATGACAAACTATTCTAGTTATTTTTGTGTCAACTTGACAGGCCGAGGTGTTTTCTTTTATTCAGCAGAAGAACAGACTATTATTTATGTCTGTTGTTTTTCTTTGGTTTGGCAACACAACCTCAGTGCTCATGAGCAATATGTAGGTATAATATTGGAGACGCAGATAAAAAATAAAAAAAAAAGAAGAAGAAAATTGTGCAGCACAGCAAAACAGAAACCCACCTAAAAAATTAAGATGAATTACAGAAGGAGATAAAAAGCAGATATTGACATGATAAGATTAAAGACTGCAGATGGGCGCTGGAAAATAACATTTATTGTCCTGAGGGTGAACAATGCTCATCATTAAATAAATGAACAACATTACGTGCCCTACAAATCAATGCGCTCACTGTGCGGCTGATATAAGAATTCATATTCAATCATTTTTATTGATCACTATGTGTTTGTTTTTTATTATGCTTCCTCTTCAAGTTATCAGCACTTAAATAACAAAAGTAATGTTCAGTAGAACAGTATTTATTTTAATATATATAAAAACCAGCAATAACCAATGAAATTGAAGTTTCAATCATTTCACCCAAAATTGTACTCAAACATACATAGATGTCTAAATAAATATATATAAATTAAAATGAAAATATATAAACGTATAAACGTGTAAATATTTTCAAAATATACAGTATACTGTATGTGTGTGTATTTACATATACATAATAAATAGACACAGTACAAGTACATATATAATGTAAACAAAAACTTTTATTTTGGATGCGATTAATCGCGATTACAGCACTAATATTAACATATATAACATACACACACATGAACAAATAAATTTAAATAATAAAAAGAAATATAGAGAGAACTATAAATAAATAGATAGATAAATAAAGAAATGGTTTCTGGAGATGCACTTCAACAAAATTCAATCATTATCACAGTAAAGTTTATTGACTAACTTTTACTGTTCATTACATTTTATAACAGATAAGCAGAATAAACTGGATGTTCATTAATTAATTACTAATCTAAGACATGATGTTTGATGTTCTTCTGCCCGTAACTCTCTGAACTCTCGCCACGCTTGTTTTTCTCAGTAGGTTTGAGTGACAGGAGGGAGGCATCGCTCTTATTCTCTTCACTTTGAGGATGAATTATTCATACATACAAGCTTTGATCCCTTTTATTCTTCTTTGTGCATAAAGAACATATTCGGATTGACATTTTAACAGAAATGTTGTTTGGAACAAATCAACTCGCTCAAAGGGAGAACGCCATTTCTGTGAAATGAAATCACGCAAGATATACAGTACGTGCCACCAGAAAATGAAAGTTTCACACAAATGATTGACGTTACATTTATCAGGCCCAAAACGTAACAAGTGAAATGTGATTGGTTGCTTCACATGTCAGTCACAGTGTAAGTGGGCGGGTCTTGACCAGAAAGAGCTGCAGACTGAACTACACAGACAAAAGAAAAACTCTGATTTCAAACATAAATTGTCAAACTCTCTTGTATATGTCATACAGCTTGTGCTGGAAGTTTTTATTGTGGCGCCTCTCATGTTTCTGTCCCTCTATAGGATGAATCGCTCTTGTTGTATAATGCCTCATTTATAAGTCACTTTGGATAAATGAATAAACGTAAACGTTAATCCGTTTAGCATTCTGATCTGGCTTCATGTTAATACATTTTTGATTAAGCATTCATATCTTTCTTTTGCCTGTAGTCATTTTTTAAAGTTGTTTTTTCAAGGATTATTTATGCTATTAATTATGCTAAATCCCCAAACTCTTCCATAATGGGCAATGAGATGTTTACAGTACAATTGCTTTAAAGGAAACGTAAGCGGTGTTTTTGTGCACAACTCCTACATGTTTTGTTCATCATGATAGTCACAACTTTTAAATACAATCAGCAGAAGTAAAAGGCTAAAATAGGCTATAAACTAACTATGCTGCATGCATTCAATGTCATCATTAAGCTTCCAAAAACAAAAAAAATCCCTAAAAGATTGAGTTTGCAAGAGCGCAATTATAAACACAACAGCTATGTTTCCATCCAACTTTGTGAATTTAACTTACTCGCAAACTTTAAATATTGCATAAAACATTTCAAAAAGAACAACATTACCTGAGAAACTGGCGCAAAGTATCAATAATAAAATTTAAAGTTGCAGCAACCAAGCCTGTGGCTTTTTTCTTCCTACATAATAAGTGACTTGCACCGGACAAAATGCAATAACAAACGCTGGAATGTTATCGGATGACTGATGTTTGGAAATACCTGTACAGTTGTGTGAGACAGTTATGGTGATTAAACCAAATCATTTTGATAATAGACTTATTAAAATCGGTGAGATTGCTGTGCTGGTTAGCTCAGTAATCAAATGATTTGTCGAGGCAAAGTCACGTGACCTTTTTTTTTTTTTTGATGCGAATCAAGAAATGTGTTCAGTAAATGTGTTTCCATCATATTTTATGCATGTCCTCTTAAAAACATTACAAAATAATTCCCTGACTCAACTGAGCGCATAAGCTTTTTATGTGCATTTTTAGAATTTATGCACATTTTGGCATTTGCATCCAACGCTTTTTTATGCATAAAAATAGGTGGATGGAGACATAGGTAATGAGGCTGTGAAAGCAACTAGTTAGTACATGCATTTTCTGTTCAATCTGTTGATGTTTAATGTCCTTGACAACCTCTGTAGTCCCATTAAGCCACTTGTTAACACCCTCCTTTTTCAAAACAAGTAAAAGCTTTAGTAAAATCACAAGGGGGTATTTTATGTTGTAGAATAGAACATGAAAATATCTTGAGCTTATGCTAACCACAGATCTTATTTCAGGCATTTAACTAAAAACCCATTGACTTCGTAATGATAGAACCAGAAGTACTAAAATACAAACTCATTTACAGGTTTTGGCCTACAAAAACAAATCATCCAAGCACTCTTTTGCCACCGTGGTGGTTACTTATTGGTTTACAGTTAAGTTTTATTGTCACTGAGTGAAAATCAAATACTCCGGAATGAGTTGCATGCCAAAAGTGGGTTTTAGGTTTAATCAAACCACCAAGAATGAGCAATAGCAACAGTGACACTTGGCTTCACAACAACCCTCAACTGGTCTGGGCGAATTATCTTTTAAATGACTTCAGGTTAGTGTTGAGAAGTTATTTCACATGACTTTAATAAGAGCTCAGTATGGATTCCCAGCATTTAATTTCATGTCCTGACTCGTCTAGTTTCCTTAAAGGGTTAGTTCATCCAAAAATGAAAATTAGCCCACAAATTACTCATCCTCAAGTCATCCTAGGTGTATATGACTTTCTTCTTTCAGACGAATGCTGACCTCATACGTCATTCCCCCGGAGCAGCTTCTGTATACAACAGTGAGCGCAAGCTAGATTAAAGTGATTATTACGTTAGTGACCGAATAATAATAAGCCATGAATAATTACACAGGACTAAATGAGAGCGCCCTAGTGCGCCAACATTTTCATGACCTAGCTAATGCCTTTGAATTAATATACATTTAAAATTATTTCTGCTGGGGGAGTAAAACAACCGGCCCTCGGGTAAACAGCTGGCACAGTTGGCTTAAGAAAAATCACAAGTCATATATTTAGCTGAGAGCAAACAGACATACTAGCTCTAAACGCAAGGCTAGGACGTCCTCAAGGGCCACAGAAAAGAGTTTTCCATTGAATATTTAACACTTCATTATGCTGTAATGCTCCAGAAAGTCCATATTAGTGTGTTTGCTTAAAACAGACATCTTGCATGTCATGCAGACCATGTTCTGTCAGCATGAAAAGTCAGTCAGAGAAAGCCTTTACAATTATAAATGGATGTCAGGAGAACATCTGCTATGCCAACAGATTTAGCTTTAGGGAGGCGTGCCAGCATAGCATCTGGAAGCCATGTTCACGTAATGGAGACAGCATAGTGTACTTCCTTGACAAACCGTTTACATACTGTAAGCTGCTGAGACACAGACGCACGCTGTGGACTTCATTAGTGTTGAATATGGTGGCGGTGACTGCAGTGATGTCTAAACATTGGCATCAGTGCCAGATGATTCACTAAGCTGGATGTTGTTAAACTTCTCTGGCTGATAGATGCTTTATTATGGACATCAAATCTGGTCCACATTGCAGTTTATTTTGGCCAAAAATGGCCATTTAGAAAGCAAGAAACTGTCTATGGATGTCTAAGGCAACTAAACACTCCTATGTCTGAGAGCAAAGTGGACTATACAGAAGTGATTCATAGATATGAGCTTTCATACACACTAATACATATTTATTTTTTTAGAATTAAACAAGCAAACACAATAAAACCAAATCATGTCAACTTAATAGAGAGTAGGGCTGCACGATTAATCAAATGCGATTGTCATGTGCATTTCGTTAGTAATGCCGGTTCTGTAATCAGCAGTAAATCATCATCACATGCTTTCAGATGGAGCAGCATTTACTACACAGAGCCGTAGTTCACTGACAAGTTACGCAAAAAAATCGCAGTTTTTTAAAATTGCAATTCTCAGTGAACTATGGCTCTGTGAAGTAAATGCTGCTCCATCTGAAAGCATGTGAAAATACCACATTTAATAACATATTTTTTACTCCAAACTCACTTCATAACGTCAGAGTGTTTGAAATAAAACCTTCTGTGAGATGATGTGGCTTCTTACACAGAATAAGGCACACAACATTTCATAGTATTCTAAGCAGTGATAAAGGCATTGCATTATAAATATACTTTATTTTAATGAAAATTATAATAATAA
>NW_015547712.1:983049-1009294 GCF_001515605.1 Sinocyclocheilus anshuiensis
TCGTGTGTTTATTAGTCACGTTGAATCAATAAAAGCAGTTAAATCTTCTGTTTATCCAGCTACCGCTATAGGCATTTCCTGGGTTTCTTCTGCGAAGCGTATTTGGAGTTTCAGCGCAAGAGCGCCCTCTGGGCTTTGGATGGAGATTTACTGCTGATCACAGAACCGTGCTTCACTGAAAGATACGCATGACAATCGCAGCTTCCATTTCGATTTATCGTGCAGCCCTAATAGAGAGCTTAAACTCAAATGCTGAACTGTGATCTCGAGGCATAGATATTTTATATTGGGGCATGTTGTCACATATTTTGTTGCATTTGCTTTTTTATGAGTTTTAGCTTTTAACCTTTCAATAGAGATATGTTGTTGAACTGTTCTATCTAGCACTATCACATACATATTATAATAAAATCTTACCTTAAAAGTGGAGACAAAACAAGTGTCACGCGAATCAAGCGGGTGTTTTCCGCATCTTCAAGCTTCTCGATCCCATAAACAGTCAGGAAAGCTGGTAACTGACGATCTCTCCAGCATCATATCATCATAAAACAAAAGTTCGCTCTAAGCTCCAGGGTTTGGCTTATTTATTACGAGTATGAACTTTTTAATCAGGTAGTTAATTGTGAGGTTTTTCACACACGCGCTCTACAAATGTGAACGCACAAACCAGCAACGGCGAAGGAGCGCATACAGTGTAAGTTAGAAAGCTAATAAAATGTAAAATATATGAATTACCATACAGACCTTAACATCAACTGAATATCTAGAATACTCTTTTAATGTTCAAATATTGTTTTATTTTACAAATTATTACGACGGATGAAAAGATGAATTTAGCAACCACAGCGCGCTTTTGCGTGACATCATGAGAACTAGCGTTTGTAAAGAAAAGGTGCACTCTGAACCTAAATACTAATTCACACTACAAAAATATATTAAAAGTCTTTTCGTCAGAATTGTGAGATATAAACGCAGAATTCTGTTTTTTTTTCTCGTTTATTTCGCGAGTATCTCAGTATTAGCCTATTTCAGCGTTATTTCAGAATTGTGAATGTAAAAAGGTTCGAATTGTAAGATATAAACTCAGAATTACGAGATAAAGGTGCAATTACCTATTTATTTACTTATTTTATAAGTGGCAGAAACAAGCTTCCATAAAAATAGCATATAGTAGCCTAATCACAGCAACAGTAATACAGCAGTAATTTATTCATGGCGCTGTACATTGCTGGGATCAGCTATTATCAGACCTACTAAAACTTTCAAACAGCTGATTTGCTCAGAAATTCCTCCCACTTTGTATAAGTGATAAAAATAAGCCAACAGCTTGCGGCTCTTTCAGTCTTTGACGCTCTTTTTGTCTAAATTGTAGCATGACTTCCTTAAGAATAGCGAAGTCAATGTAAACTACATAATTACAGTGCTTATTTTTCATGCTTTCACTTAAAAAGCAATAAACCACATCAGTTTCTCACACCAGAATGTATTTTGCACCGGTGGGGTCCATGTATTTTCATGAACTCGCTCAGCGTTTCACACACTGGTTGGCCCCGTTATCTCTAATATTCAGTTCTGCTCATGAATATCTTGTTTACTTGATACCAAGTGTCTCCAATAAAACTTCTGGATATCTTCCAAATGTTTGATGCCGTGAACCCCGCAAACTTTGGCAAATGCCGCTGGTTCTTCTTCAGAAGCTTGTACACACGATTCTGTTTAATGATGGACTGATAAAAACCTGTGCAGTGCATTCTGAAATTAATAGGCACTGGTGATTTCAACCAGCTCTTGCTGTTTGTCTTTTGATAACTATATGGAAACACATCATTGTTTGTTAGTGAGCAAATGATCACTGTTATTTTGATTTGTTACTAGATTGTCTTTAGTAAAAAAAGCTTTCTGCTAAATGACTACTTTACTCATTGTTTCAATTTTGCATGATACATTTAAAAATGAATGATCACTGACTGGTGCTATAAGATTTTATGAACAAAAAGAAGTTTCTTTGAATTTTACTAAGTAGGTTTCATCAGGATACTTTTAGTCTCTGAGAGCAACAGATCTAGCAATTAATCAGAGTTTGAGTCATTTTGCAGCACTTGATATAGAAAAGGACAACTGACAAAGTGCATTTTTAAATTTTTTAGTCTTTATGAATATTGCAGAATTTTTCATTATGCATTAGGGCCTTGAAAGAGGATGCATTTCATAATTCATTGTTTTAATTCAGGCAGCGATAAAAATATGGGATTTTGTCAGTGAAACAGCTCCTGTCTGAGAACAGCTGTGCTCAATATAATCTTGTCTTCACTGTGAGGGAAGTTACATTGAAGGGACATTAAGTTTTCACGCAGCCAAGTTTGAACAGTTGGAACATTTGTCTGGTTTGCTGTCAGTTGATTTGTTTCATCCATCTGCAAGGGCTTTGGCATCAACTTTGTCACAGATGTTTCTCTTAAAATTCCTTAAGAGACACAAAGTAGACACAAATGAGTCAAATGTTGAAATACAGTTAGTTTATACAAATATAAAATTAATATGCAAAGAAGCATAGTGTTTGATGAGAAATGTTTGAGTTTATATTGAGATCACTGACTTTTAATTGCAGGCTTTGGTGCCTCGGAAAATCTGTAGCAATATCTTCATCAATTTGAAACGTTGAGATCTCTTCTGAAACTCTAGGAGATGTATGTCAGTATTGGGTCTTTCTTAGAAGAAAACGTCTCAATTCCTCTCTATCTTGATGTATAGGAGAAGCAACTGAGATGTTACAAAGATTATTACAAACATAACTTTTAAGGTTTATTTTTGAATTCATTAGTATCTGTCATAAGCTGTCTAAACGTCACCAAAATTTAAATTAAAAAATAAAAATATTTTGCATAAGCAAAGCCTATTTTGCTATTTTAAAGCCTTACAATTTTTTAAATACATTAAGTAAATTAAATACATTAGGTCTAGTAATTTTGACCCTGATAGGATTTTTTCCCCAAAAAGGCTCACAAAGGGTATAACAACTTTCCAAATGTTTTTTTTTTTTTTTTTACGGTCCTGGTCACAATATATAGGCTAGTTATGCTAAACTGTTACTAAATATTGGATTCAATCTTTATAGAAACTTTGTTTTTTTTAATTAGCACAGGTTTTGTATTTCTTTTTGATCATACGCCTCTTTGATTGAGGTTTTGATTGTATGTTGCCAAATCTATGAAGACTTGTGCAATTTGAAAGAAAACAAGTTGACAAAAATATTAAATCCAAGATTTGGTGATTTTTAGAAGACATTTATAAAAGGAATACCAAATTAGATAAAGGATTTTCAGCACAGCACAATGGTTAAGTACTTGTTCTCATTACAAATAATGTGATTTAAATGTACATTTGCAAATGAAACATTTTACTGTAAAACTGTACGTTTACACATCTAAGTAGTATTGTAAATTAGTATTAGTATTAGTGTCACTGGGATTTTCATGTAATTATTTGGGAAATTGGTTGAAAAAAAAGAGAGAAATTAATGTTTTTCCAGAATAGCAAAGCAGACACAGAAATAAACAAATCTATGTTTTCTTATTTAAGTAGCATATTCATGTTATTTAGGCTGGATCAGAGTGAAGTATCTATCATTCTGTAGACTATTACATTGATTTAAATCTTCCCTCGTTCTGAGCTGACAAGCATAGAAATGAGATCTATGTCTGCTATCTGTGTACTCTGCCAAATGCTAATGAGATTGTGTTGGACATGACAGAGAGCTTAACTCATCTCTTGATGGTTGACATTAAAACACACTCAAATTACCTGGTCTTAGGTCCAGTTAAATCTTTGTTGTTTTTCTTCCATTTTTCAGATTGATACTTTAATTTGGGATGAGACTTCGGATGAAGATTGAGCTGTGTTTTGTATCGAGTTTTCATTATTTGTGCTTAATTTTAGTGAAATGTCAGCCCAGTGTGTTGATTAGCACTCCTGCGACCTTGGCTATCAGACAAACGCCAGCGGCTCGGTTTGTGAATATTAAACAGGTCGGTCTAAATGGATCTCCAAACACTGTTCCACAGTCTCTCAGCTTGAATTATTAATGATGGAAGTTTATTGACCTGCATGAATCCATCAAATGCATGATTAGAAATGTCATCATTCTTTGCCATACAGGCCATACATTTGTTAAAACATTAGCTTTTAAAAATAACATATTTTTCTTAGAGTAAAAAAAAACAAAATTTTGTGTTAATTTGTTGCCTTGTGAATCACTACAAGAGTGTGTTCCTTACTTTCAACAGTAATCGAATCTCACCTTTTCCTTCAGCCAACTTTCAAGCTCAATGATCCTGTAGAAAAGAAAATCCCCCTAATAGCTCAATTGTTTCTCCTTGACAGAAATTAGATTAAATTGAGAGCAAATGTAAATTGAGAGTAATTTTTTGCTGAAGTCTTCTGGTCCTCAGGAAAAATTACCCAAGTAATCTCCTCTAGAGTTTCAACTATGTCTCAAACCATGTTCACTTCTGCCAAGATACCAGCGTTTGCAATCACATTTCAGATCTTGATATGAACACAACACTTCTAATCCAATTCTTCCCAGATCGAATGATCTGAACTGCTACTCATGTTCATTTTATGCCTCTATACACTTACTGTATGTCAATCTATTTTCACTTTTTTTCTAAGGAATCATATGAGAAACATCAGAGACAAAGTTGATACTTAAAGGAAACAAAACTGAGAACCCAGTCATGTCTGGTGTGTGATGAAAGTTTTGAGCAATAAAATATTTATCTGTGATTAAATAAATATCAAAGATCAAAGACATTTCATGGACATTTCATAAAAAAAGACATGCACTTATGACATGTTAAATAAAAGTCCAAATTATAAAATCTGTATCTTTCTAACATCAAACACTAAAAAAGGTTTGAGTGGATCCTCACAGACCCTTTGAGCTTTTTCTCTCACAGTTCTCACTGCAAAAACTGATTTTCTCAGCATTTTTGTCTTTCCAGTACAAAGCATAAAGATACATTTACTTAAGAAACAAAAAGACAAAAATATCAGAATAAAGTAAACTAATGCTTAAAACATCTTATCAACATATCTATCAGTATTTGTCAGTGGGGTAAGAAAAAATAACTTATATTCAAGATATTTTTTCTTACTCCGCCTACATTTTTTTTTTCTCATTTTAAGCATAAACTTGTGTAATTTTCATAATTTTTTAAGAAACAAGACTTTTCCAGAAACAAGTCATTTTCCTTCTAAAGTATCCTGATTTTAAAATTTTGAGAAATTTGTAATGGAAAACAAGACCAAAAAAAGAAGAAGAAATCATTTTTGCACTGCTTGGCTTCCACTCTCCTGCATGTGAAGCTTAAATCAATGCTGGAACATCGTCTTGGTTTATTGCACAGGATTGTGCAGTTTTGTGAGCATCCCCTGTTTTATTAAAAAGTGCAAATGAATAAGTGGCCGCGTAACTGTGTATTTCCCCAATGTTGTTATCATATGTCTTTAAATGATGCTGACACAATGGCAGGACCGGATATGCCGTTGGCTCCAAGCGGTGAGTCGTGATTTATTATCCACTTTGTGCTGACAGCTCGTTTTCTTTCCTCTCTTTCCAGGTCGTGTCAGAAGAGCAGGCGAGGATGAAACTGAAGCCCAGTAAAAGAGATTCCCCCTGGGGGAGCCATAGACAGATGTGGAGCCCCTGGAGCCACTGACCCCATATCCGGATGATCTATGGATGGAGACCACCATGCCTCAAGAGTCAATCTTCCACTGCTGAGCAATTCCACATTGGCAGACGCAAACAAATGTTGCTCGGTAATTGCTGAGTATCTACAGTCTGAACGTTCAGTTCCTATGCTCGATTTTCTCGGTTACCTTCCTGTTACGAGAAAAATAACCTACCACAACTGTACTTAGCCTGGAGAACTCTGACCCACAATCCAGCAAATGCATGCAAAGCTTCCGGGAAAGCCCATGTATCCTCACATCACCTTCCAATCGCATGACCGTGAAAGAGGAAAGTTATGGCGTCTCATTAAGAATGCTGAGGTCGGGCAGGCGTGCGGTCTAACAGGATCAATACAACCTCACTGATTTATGGGCAGATTTCTCTTCCATTTAGTGCGCTGGGCAAGAATCATCTGCCAAGACCAAGATTGTGAAACCAAGTCCCTTCGGTCCTTTAAGAATTGCATTTCCATTGCAAAGTAGCCCTGCTCTAGACCTTTTTGGCTCTTTGTATCATTTAAGACTATTTCTTCAGATTTACAATCAATACGACTCTTGCAATACAGTGTGAATTAAACTGTCAGTCGGAAGCAATTGGCTTTTTAGTAGGATAAGTTCTTTTTACTTTGTTCCTGGTTCAAGTTTACGAAATATTGGAAATGCAAATGCCTTCAAAATTCACAGAACTGGGTTGAAAAAGCAGCACCTCCAACCAGTGAAGCTTGACCCTGCTGATTAATAGGCCAAGTCTGACCAAGACTGTGAAACAGGTCTCTTTGGTTTTCAAAAGTTGCATTTCTATTGAAACGTAATTCTGCTTTAGACCTTTTTTGAAACTTTGTATCATTTTACACTATTTCTTCAGATTTACAGTTAATCTGAGAATAATCATCTGCCAAAACCAAGACTGTAAAATGGGTCTCTTTGTTCGCAAAGCAGTGAATCAAACTGTCAATTGGAAGCAACTGCTTTTTTGGTAAAATAAGTTATTTTTACTTTGTTCCTGCATCAAGTTTACAAAACATTGGAAATATAAATGCCTTCAAATTTAGCAGAACTGGGTTGAAAAGGCAGCCACTCCAACCAGCACATTAAAGCTTGACCCTGTTGATTAATGGGCAGATTTCTCTTCCATTTAATGCATCAGGGAAGAACTATCTGCCAAGACCAAGACTGTGAAACAGGTCTCTTCGGTTTTCAAGAGTGGCATTTCTATTGAAAAAGTAATCCTGCTCTGAACCTTTTTTGGAACTTTGTATAATTTAGCACGGCTTCTTCAGATTTACAATCAATCAGAGAAGAATCATTTGCAGAGATCAAGATCGTGAAACTAGGTCTCTTCAGTCTTCAAGAGTTGCATTTCCATTGCAAAGTAGCCCTACTGTATACCTTTTTTGGCCCTTTGTACCATTTAACGCTATTCCTTCAGATTTACAGTCAATACAACCCTAGCAAAGCAGTGTGAATCAAACTGTCAGTTGGGAGAAATTGGCTTTTTGGTAGAGTAATTTCTTTTTACTTTGTTCCTGGGTCAAGTTTACGAAATATAGGAAATGCGAATGCCTTCAAAGGGTTGAAAAACAATCACTCCAACCAGTCCTGCAAAGCTCGACCTGCAACTTCAAGAGTCCTTCAAACCCAAGTGCAACAGAGTGGATGACATTGCTGTGAGTGAGTGCATGCGGTGGTGGCCCTCAGCATGGTGTTGCCACCACCGGACAAGCGGCATGTGTGTCTTACCACCTTTGTCATCATGACCAGCATGGCCTTCATGGATGCCTACCTGGTGGAGCAGAATCAGGGGCCACGAAAGATCGGCGTCTGCATCATTGTCCTTGTTGGGGATGTCTGCTTTCTTATTGTCCTCCGGTATGTGGCTGTTTGGGTTGGAGCAGAAGTGCGTACGGCTCGAAGAGGATACGCCATGATCCTTTGGTTCCTCTATATCTTCGTGCTGGAGATCAAGCTTTACTTTGTCTTCCAGAACTGTAAGGCTGATCGCAAAAGTCTGGAGACTGTCGCCCGGAAGGCTTTGACTTTATTGTTGTCCATTTGTGTGCCAGGCCTCTACCTGGTTCTGGTGGCTCTGGACAGCATGGAATATGTCCGTACCTTTCGGAGGAAGGAGGACATGAGGGGTCGGCTCTTCTGGGTGGCTTTGGACTTGCTGGACCTGCTGGATATGCAGGCAAACCTTTGGGAGCCGCAGCGGACGGGTTTGCCCATTTGGGCGGAAGGTTTGATGTTCTTCTACTGCTACATTTTGCTTCTGATTCTTCCCTGCGTGTCCCTGAGCGAGATCAGCGTGCAGGGTGACCACGTGTCCCCTCAGAAGATGATGCTCTATCCTCTTCTCAGTCTGGTCACCATTAACATCGTCACCATCATCATACGTGGCGTCAACATGGTGCTCTTCCAGGACAGCCGGGTTTCCACCATCTTTGTTGGCAAAAACGTGGTGGCCATTGCAACCAAGGCATGCACCTTTCTCGAGTACCGGAAACAGTCACGTGAATTCCCAAATCGAGAGAACGCAACTGGAATTCCCATGGAAGTCCAGCAGAACTCGGTGGGACATGGACAAGCGCTTCCGAATGCTACGAGCCTCCCACATGAACCCACTCCAGCACGGGAGATTATGGATACATAACCAAGGAACCAAAATGAAGGATTTTGTTTGACTTGGGGCCAACAAGAAGCATTTGAACCACCAGATAAGAACTGATTAACTGTTTTGGGGTCCAGAATTATGAGGTGCTGCATCCTGTTGTGGACAGAGGTAAGTCAGCCAAATATGAGCTGTGTTGTTCAAAGAAAAACATTCAGTGTTTTATCATTCGTTCACCACAGTTGGCAACGAAGAACCAAGTGCTGTTTTCTTTCTGTACAGTAGCAAAATGACTGTGGTGCAAAATACTTGTTTGAGAGACCAAATTGTTTCCATCCACTTTTTTGTGTGTGACTTCCTGTTGTTGAGGTGCATCAGATATTTTCCTCTCTTGCAAGTAATGAATGGGGGAATGGAAAAAGAGTGCAATGAATTTATCATTGAGGGGACTAGTTAGGTCAGGGTGATGTTTATGACCAAATGTTGGGGAGTAGTCCTACATGCCTGCAGTATGTGTTTGCACTTGTGTTTTATGATGTGTTGACATTTAAAGAAATGAGAATAAGAGGAAAAAGTAAGAAATTTGTGTGCGATGACCTTTATGGAATTGTTTAGGAAAAAGTCAGTGAATGCACTACCACTTGGTTGGTATATGGATTATTATTGCTATCATTGTTATTATAATTATTATATATACCACTTGTGTACTTGCTTTTTTACACTTTTGTTTAAGAATTCAGTTTTATTTAATAAAAAATTTGAAAAAAATGTTTTTGTTTTTTTTGACATCTGCAAAGTGTTTTTATGCTAACAGAATTACTAGTCCAGGGTTGCCGAGTCTGCATTCCCGTGGAATTTTTCCCCTGCAAATTAATGGTTTGACATACTGCATAAATTATATTTGAATTTAAATATTTTATATTCTACAAATGATAAAACTGTGGTAGATGTTAAGTTGTTTTGAGCCTTTGAGCTGTCTTTATGATCACTACAATATAGTGGTTTTCAATTTGCATAACAATGACTGATCGAGTTCGGATATGGTCACTGGGCTATTTTTGATTGGCCAACGGGCCAGTTTTGTTATGCAGACCTGGCAACCCCTGTGCTGGCCGACCACCCCACACATGAACAGAGGATCACAGCGTTTCCATCTCAGCCCTTTTTTAAATCAGTTCTTCTATTGTTTGAGTAAACACATCGTGTCTGTGGAAGCGGATGGAAGAGTAAATGGCATCTGGGAAAATGAAATAAATTACGCGTGGCCCCCATCAGCAGGGACTCACCTTTCTAAAGCCACACAGCGTGAAACTGATTCCTAAAACTCTAAGGCCTGGACACTGCGGAATTAAACAGCCTTCCCTCTGTACGCAGTGCGAAACCCATTTACCATCCATGTCTGATTTATTCAGCATATGTAGCGATCTGATGTATTCGATTTCAGCAACATTAATTTATTGCCACCTGCATATATGGTGGGCGGTCTCGGTTGATGTTGACTCACTCCGCTGCGTATTGTGTTTTTTGAGAATTTCTCTACTTTAGCGTCCACCCACTATCTGACAGCATGAATTTCTCTCTATGGTATAATGTTTCAAATGGCAACATACCATATACTTTAATACTATTTAGAAAAAACACAACACTGATTGCATGTTTTTCTGAATCAGAACAGAACAGAAGACACATGCCTCAAAATCATAATAGTCTTTTAGCATTACACGCATGTACACGTGAGAATGACTGTAATTATAATTTCAAGGTGGTCAAGAAGTGCAACACTGAAAACTTTATAATTGTATAAATTCAAATTGTATAAATACTGTAAAAGAAATTGTATAAATACTGCAAAACACATTTGTGCCACACTTACATTTTTGTTCGCTGCATCTTTGACAAGTTAAACATATTCTGTTGTTCACAGATCAACTATTTAAGATAGTTTTAGTGAAAAAATGAGGATCAAAGGCAAAAAGGGTTTTTCAAACATCAAAACAATAAAAGGTTAATAATACAACTTTAATTTTTTTCTCCGTACATTAGAATGGCTCCTGTTTTATTTTTTTCTAAGCAAAAAATAATGACTATCATACATTTATCACCATGATTTACAAAAGACACCCACTAAAATGACATTAAGCGTAACAATAATTAATTTAACAAACATTTTTTAGAACAAGACCAATTTGTATGATCACTTATTTTATATATTTTAAAATATTTTTATATTTTATATATATATATATATATATATGTTATATTTGTTATGCTGTATATGATGATGGAATATTATTTCACCCATATTTTGACATTTTACACAAAAGTTATTTGAAACATTAAAGCAGACACTTTACTTGCATTTAATATGTTTTCTAAGCATGTAAAATCCCTTTTGTAAATGTAATTTGATTCAAACACCAAAATTGGAATAATTACAAAAAAGGAAAGTAACATATTTAATTAATCATGAAATTTCGAAGTATAAAGAATGTGTTTTCTTGCAAAAATCTTTGTCTGCCAATCATTTTATTTTATTTACAACTTTGTTTTTACAGCTTTGCATGAAATAATTTTTGTAGTTTTGCATATATAAATGTATTAAATAAATAGAATTTAATTTAAGGAGAAATTGATACTTAAGCAAAATTATTTTTATTATTTCAATATGGCAATTTACACAAATTTTCAACAACAACAACAACATTAACAACAAAATCTATTTTTGTTATTGGATGTCAGAATCTAATAGGAAAAATATTCCGATGCTAGAATACAATATACCATTAATCTAACAACATTTACATGTCTATTTGTGCGAGACATGGATGCAGCGGCTACATCTGAGTACATATATTACTGTGCAAAAACATTTTTTTTTCTCGATAAATATTTAAGATTCAGTCTTAACCTTCAGCTCAAAACAGCCTATGGTGCGAATACAGCATTACACTATGATCTATAATTCAGTAGTTTGGGTGTTTACCACAGTATTTAATCACATACTGTAAACTGTAAAGAATAATTAGACAAATATATGTGAGTGTGCAAATATTAAGCATGTGGTATTATGAAAAGAATTGAAAGGAATTGTTTTTTGTGCACAATGCTGAGACACGCACTTGTTATCATTCACAGTGAAGAGCAAAGAGATGGAGGAACATCATCTTTCATTCGAAATGCATCAATAAACCCCCGTTCAGATGTCAGCAGCCCCTCAGGCATTCTTACATTTGCTTTACAGCATTAAAGATTCAGCCTCGCTCTAAAACCAGTCAAAGGGTCGCAAGCCTTCAAATGTGTGTTTAGTGCTCAAAAAATGACAAAGGGAGAAAGATGGTAATACTTGACTTGAGGCCTGTATATATAATGCATTAGAAAAAAGTATTCTCAATGCATGATAAGTACGTTCGCATTGCATTTCATCATCTTTTCACTGCAAATGTAACCGGTTCCACTTTCAAAAGAGCCTAAAGCATTACAGCACAGGATTAAAGAAATGATACTGGGTGTCAATCATGTGTTTTAATAGATTAAACTCTTTATAAAAGCAAGTACTGTATTGCATAGGTTACTTCTGGCAAAGGAAACCTGAAAATATCAGAAAATTTATTTATTTATTTATTTATTTATGTGTCATTATACACACAAACACACACAAAGAAAAACAAGTAGATAGAATAGAAAAAATAGAAAGCTAGTGCTTGTTAGTTTTTTGTTGTTGTTGTTTTTTTTTAATAAAAAATAAAAAAAGAAGATAATATAGATAAAGTAGAATTAAAATAGAATAGAAAGTGCTAGAGTTAGAGGGTCAAATAAAGATGGAACAGATGTGTTTTTAGTCATTTCTTGAAGAAGGCTAAGGACTCAGCTGCTCGGATTGAGTTGGGTCATTCCACCAGGAGGGAACAGTTAATGAAAAACTTTTTACTGTGGTTTTTACTTAAAAGTAAAAATTTATGAAATTTAAATTATGATTTGTATTTAATTAAATGAATTGAATATACAGTATGAATCCGTGTTATTTTAGTGCACTTTGATATACTTTTTAAATTATTTTTAATTCATTAAAAAAAAAAAAAAATATTTTAGATTTTGTTAAAGTTTTAGTAATTTTGTTGTTTTTTTGTAAATAGTTTTAGCTATTTTAGTACATAAAGTTAAACTAAAAAGTATTTTTATTCTATAATTATTTTAAATTGTAGTTTTAATTTGAGTTAGAATTAAGTATAATAACCCTGAGATGCATAACATTTTTAAAAGTAATGATTAAAAAAGACATTTCTATAGTAATATATATGTGTGTGTGCGTGCGTGTGTGCATGTGATTTTAGTATCATCATAGTTTTATTAATATTTTTAATTATTTTATTTTTTTTATATTTCCCATTTTCATTTTAAATGTTGTTGAAGTTTTAGTCATTTTGTAGTTTTTGTAATTTTATTCGTTTTTTAAATGTCTATATAGTTTGTATTTTCAGAACTTTTTAGTTATTACAGTACTTAAACTAAAATACTTTTATTTAAATTTTTTATATTTAAATTTGTAGTTTTAATTTTAGTTTCAATTCATTATAATAACCCTGATATGCATACAATGATTTTAAAATCATGATTGAAAAAGGACATATTTATATAAAAGTTGATTGCAAACTATATGATTTTTAATCCTGTAATCCAGACTAACCAAGTAATCCTAAATTACATTTTTAAAATTGTGATTTCCAAGCCATATTAAATCAGATGAATATATGCATAATCTTTTTTTAAAAATCATGATTAAAATCAGAATCAGAATCAGAATGAGCTTTATTGCCAGGTATGTTTACACATACGAGGAATTTGTTTTCGTGACAGAAGCTTCCACAGTGTAACAGAATGACAGTGACAGAACAAAAAACACAGATAATAAAAAATAAAAATAAATAAAAAATAGAACAAGTAAATAAGGAATACAAATATACAAATCGACAATTGTATATACAGGTATATAACAATAGACAGTTGTATGTACAGGTATATTATGTGCAAATTGAAATGTAGACTGAGTATGTTTGTTAGATAAATAAGTGTATGAGTGAATAAATAGTGTGTGTTCCACAGTTATTGTTAAGTGTTCATGAGATGGATGGCCTGAGGGAAGAAACTGTTCCTGTGTCTGGTCGTTCTGGTGCTCAGTGCTCTGTAGCGTCGACCAGATGGCAACAGTTCAAAGAGGGAGTGTGCTGGATGTGAGGGGTCCAGAGTGATTCTGCCAGCCCTTTTGCTCACTCTGGATAAGTACAGTTCTTGGAGAGAAGGGAGGGTTGTACCAATGATTGTACCTATAGAAAAGGACATTTCTATAGTTATATCTTTTTATATGATAAAAGTAACAATTACTTGCAATAAGATTTTTATTTTTTAAAAATCCAGTAATGCTGAATGACTGGAAAAGTCACAGAAATTCATTTGTTAAAAGGTGCGGGAACGCTGAGTGTTCAGGCTTCCAGGTTACTGACAACATTTCTCAGTTTTGTGTTCATTATGGATTTCAATACAATGATGCAGCACAATATCAAAAAAGCAATTTGCATTAATAACACTCAGGCCGATTTATAGTGGAGGTTCAGCTTCCTGCAATCACATACTCACCCGTAAATGTGTGACTTGGGCATCCTCCAAGTTACACTAATGCTCATGAACTCTATCATACCAGACATCCACAGGCTTCCATTAGAGCGCGCAGGATCCACCATCATGATTTGTTAACTTCAGCAGTCAAAGGTTAAACAGTTTTATGGTAGGGAATTCTGCCATTTTTAGCATTTTAAGGCAACTTATGGAACTAATCCAAAATTGCAAATGGTTCATTTGGGAAGTCTACTATGACAGGTACGTTCAAACGATAACGATCTTGTGTGCTGGCAGGTTTTGTTTGGAAAGCACAACTGAGTGTCGCTATTTCTTGCTAGAAGGACAGAAGTTTAATTAGATTGTGCTAATGAAGAGTAATTGTCTACATGCATCATGCATTCTTTGTAACTTTTGTTTAAAATGCTTAATTTCAACGTAAGGTTAAGTTTATGGAACGAAAAATTTACATTGCACATCAAGTGTGACCTACAGTACCATGATTATTAAGCTATACAAACATAAAAATGCCTTTATAGTATAACCTACATGTGAAAGGCATTAACTATGCGGAATATACCTTATTTTGCAACGCAGAAGTAACCTTGTTTAGAGATTTATTCTTTTCTTTTTTTCTTTTAACAAAGCCTTTACAAATGAAAGGAAAAGTAATTGAGAAAGGTAGTTAGGTGACTAGATAACCACCAGTTACTTTGGAAATGCAATAGGTTACAGATTAAAATGTAACAAGTAGTGTAACTATTTCAATTACTTTATTAGAGTATGTAACTGATTAGATTTGATTACTTTTCTAATAAATGTTTTCAACTGTTATTCATTTTCAAACATTTAAACCATGCAGGGTTAACCTTACAGTAAGTAGTAGGCTACTCAACACTGATTACTGTCAGACTTTCAAAATACTTCATCACTTGAATTAAGATTAGAAAAATGTCATTTTAAAACACAGCCAGCAAAACATTTAAAAACATATAATATAGTTTAATAGCTATGACACTGTTTTTGAAATCAAATCTTTGCATAACTACGACAGGAAACACTGACAGCTAACAATGCCTTGGAGACAAAAACAGTTAATTAAAAAAAATAAAGCACATACATAAACCCAAATAGTAAATAAAACAGTTACTGAATAAGCATATGTCCTACTCCGCATCCTAAACTCCTGAAACATTGGTGTCTCATCTTTTAGAGCAGTCAATGCAATTTGGGAAAGAAATCAATTCAATCTGTGTGTGTGTGCGTGTGCGTGTGCGTGTGTGTGTGTGTGTGTGTGTGTGTGTGTGTGTGTGTAAATATTCAGATGTAACCTCCTTTGTGATGGTTTACATTTCCATACGTATAACTGATTTAATTACACATTTTTCTCAGTTACTAAAAGACTACATTTATTTTGTAATTAAATTACTTAACTCCGGTACATGTAACTAGTTACTCTCCAACATTGATAACCACAGACAAACATGAAAAGTGCATGGATCGTCCGGTTGTTATACTGTACGATACAAAGGTTCATTAGCACAAAAGCGACCAAGAGATCCGCTTATTAGCACTAAACCCCTAGTCTAGTCACTCAGAATCAAATGGAAGAGTTTGATTTGAGCTCAGAGGAAATATAACAGATGGAGAAAGTCATCTGATCTCTATCATCTTTAAACACTCTCATTACGCTGTCGTATTATTTTCCTATTATATTTGTTGATTAAATGCTCGGGTCACTTATTTGTATTTCTGCAGATTCAAAGTTGCAATGCCATTATTGGTCGCATGGTTTTAATTATCTTGGATTAAAACTTTTTGTGACGTTTAACGTTTAAAGTCTTGGTCGAGGGTAAAAACAATGATAATATACATTAAAAGGCATTTTAACAGTAACAAACTAAATATAAACACAAGTGTGCTTGAATGTGATATTTATGTAAATAACTAAATAAAAACAAAAAAATAATATTTATGGAAAAATAAATAAAAATGTTTACTTGAACGTGATCTGTATGTACATAAATAAATAAATACAAGTCTGCTCCAATGTGATGTTCATGTATCTATATAAATAAATAAAGTGGCCATAGATGAAAAATTATATGCAGTTATGAAAATGAGTCATTCAGCTAGAGGCAGTATAATGCTGAAAAAGGCCTGACAGAGTTAGTAACCTAGCAGGCTGTTATATCCGCTTGACTGGTAGAGCAGAATCGCAGCTTTACCAGTCAAACTGCTGTAATTATGGAGCAAATGCTCCAACACTGACAGCTGCTGAATTGCTCCCTTAATAAGAGGTTATACCTGAAAAATGAGGGAGTTTAGCTCTTGCAGATGGTTTATATCTCTCACATACAAATACTCCATTAAATCAAACATCATTCAGTTTTAAAAGCGCAGATGATGATGAGGCTCACTCAGGAGATTTTTAAAACAGTTTATAGTCAAAGGCATTTACAAGAACAGACCGCATAAGATTTGATTCCAATGCATTCATTCTGTCAAGTATAATTAATGCACATTAAGTGACCCAAAAAATATGGAGCTTATAATATGACAAAACTAATTGAATTTGTATTGTGTAAATTTGAATTATTGACAAGTGTCATTTAACAAAACTGAATATTATGTGGCATTTAACATAGTTCTGAATTAGATCTTTTTTAACTTGAATATTAAACATTTGAAATTTAACACAACTGAATATTTTTATGGCAGAGCTTTAAAGACATGTATTTTCAAACAGCGAATGTTTTGTTCTGAAATCTTAGACTGCAAATATCCAGTTTTTAAAAATACAGCGTCAAGTTTTCAAGATGAAGAGGAAATTTGGAACATCAAATGCAATATTCTAAAATTCAATACATACAGAAAGTAGGTCAGAGGTAATCCACAGGGAAGAGTAGATGATCTCCGAAAAGTCAAACGAAGCATTTTGGCCAATTAGTAGTTTTCTGGCATGAGCGTGTAGTTCAAGATCTACCTGATCATGAATCGCCCAGAGGTAGCCTAAGTGATACTTAAACATTTAATGGTTTGCATACTTATATGTTAGGTTAGCATTCTCAGCATGTGAAACATTTGTCTAAGCAAGTGGTTCTCAACCTTTTTTATTCCAAGGCCCCCCGCCTCTCCGAATCAATACATACTTTGCAAAAATGTCACTGCAGATATTCTTTACAACTTAAAAGTAGCTACTTAAAAGTACGTAAACCTTAATTATACAGTAACTTTAACAAATAAGCACAAGTCAACCTGCCATACCAAACAAGACCACAGGGAGACGCCAAAGGACTGCATACACAGATCCATGCAGAACAACTAAACACACCAAAATGAAACCATTCTGAATGTGTGGAAACTCAGCGATCGGAAGGCGGGTCGATGTCATCGGTGAATAGTTCCTCTGTCAGAATAAGCGAATTTGAAGCGTTTGATGCCCATATGTACATAAACACCACTGATCCTCAGATACTTCTTCAAAACAGCTTCTTCAGCGAGCATCTGTTATAAAACACTTGCTGTAGGCTACATTAATTTTGACAACTACATGAATATACAGAACTATGTTCAAGCAGAAATATGATGTTATAGCGATCCGTGCGCCATGAGTGCAGATAGGTTTGTTTGCGCATCAATAATAACGGACACATGCGCGCCTATTGTATGACTCCTGTATGTCACTATAAAAGTCTTTACTGGGCGGCGCTAGGGGCTAGCAGCCCCATACATAAAAAAGATGAAATAAAATAAAAATATTTGACTCACATGGATGACTCGTGCAATGCAATATGTGACGTGATTTGCAGTCATTCGTAATGTCATAGCATTTTATTTTAAAGGGGTCATATGATGCTACATGCACTTTTACAAGTTGTTTCAACTGAAATGTGTGTTGGCGGTGTGTGTACACAACCACCCTAAAATGATAAAAATCCACCCAGGTTTTTTTTTTTATCTGCTCAAATTTTTACCCTTTTCTCAAATCGAGCCGATCTCAGATGCCTGTCTGTGTGACGTCACACAGACAGGCCCCTCCCAGCTAAAGTAAACAGTCCCTCAGAGAGCAGCTCGGAAGAGAGGGGCGGGGGCAGCATAGCTCATTAACTTTAAAGGAAAACGCTACAAAACTGTGTGCTCTGAAAAGAGCTGTTTTTGACAGGGTTAAAAATGTGTTTTTTTACACTACCATTGAGAAATTTTAACCAAACTATGTTACACTCTACTGTCTTTTTTGCTTTCGCTCACGTCCTGAGTAGACACGGTGGCATGCTAATCACTTTCACACCAAATATACTTTAAAACAAACACCAGAGACCGCTTAGACAAATCCCACTCTATATAAGGCAGCACTTGTACGTCATTCATTCAGAATCTTGACTGAAGCAACTTGGCATTCTAAGACCCTGAGCTAGTTGACATGGCAGTAAGTACAATTTAGACAAATGTTTCACATGCTGAGAATGCTAACCTAACATATAAGTATATAAACCATAAATGTTTAAGAATCACTTAGGCTACCTCTGGGCGATTCATGATCAGGTAGATCTTGAACCGCACGCTCACGCCAGAAAACTCTCTCGGTTACTTACGTAACCTCGGTTCCCTGAAATGAGGGAACAAGACATTGCATTACTATGCTTATGGGAAACCCTTCCTCCAAATACTACTGAAGCCTTATTAAACCATGCCAGTGAAACTGGCCAATGGCGTTCAAGCGCGCAAAATATGAGGGGCTTCCCACTCTATATAAGGCAGCACTTGTAACATGGCAGTAAGTGCAATGTCTCGTTCCCTCATCTCAGGGAACTGAGGTTACGTGAGTAAGCGAGAGCGTTCCCTTTCGATTTGTTCACTTCGACATAGAATTACTATGCTTATGGGGAACGTATAAAATCCTGCCGTGATGGATCCTGGCTCGACTAAGTATGTCAAGTTTCACATACAGAACCGTAATGAGAGCGGCAATGATATTTGAGCGGGTGGAGTGGGTGGAGTGGGCACGAACCCCTATAGGACATTCCACACCTTTAGAGCTATAAGCCAAAGCAATTGCGTCGACGATCCAGTGTGACAGCCTTTGCTTGGACACAGGCAGGACTTTTGTGCGTCCTCCAAAGCATACAAATAGCTGCTCCGAGAGTCTGAACTGTCTAGAGCGCTCAATATAAGTGCGCACCGCACGTACAGGGCACAGCAGGAGTGTATTAAGCGGCTCCGCCCCGGCCGGTGTTTCGGGGTGGAAAGCAGATAGTGTTATGATCTGCACTTTAAATGGAGTCGAAAGCACTTTAGGCACACAACCTTTTCTAGGCTTCAAGGTCAAGAGTCTGCAATCACCTGGCCCGAATTCAATACACGAGTCGTCAATTGACAGCGCCTGCAGGTCCCCAACTCGTTTAACAGAGGCCGGGTGTGAGCAGAAGCGCTGTCTTGAGAGAGAGCGCTAGCAAGCTCGCTGATTGTATGGGCTCGAACGGGGGTCCCGTGAGAGCATCAAGCACAGGCGCCAAGTCCCAAGTGGGTAGGGTGGAAGAGCGAGGAGGGTTCAGCCTTCTTGCACCTTTTCAAAATCATATGATCAGGTCATTTTTGCCGATTGGGCGATTATCGACGTGCGCGTTGAAAGGCTGTTATAGCGGCCACATACACTTTCAATGTGGATGGCATACGACCACTATCAAATCGCTCGTGAAGGAAGGCAAGAATTATTGGTATTGGGCAGTTGAAGGGGTCTTCGCCCCGCGATATGCACCAATTTGTGAAAACTCTCCATTTATGTGCGTAAAAACGCCTCGTGGAAGGAGCCCTAGCCTCAGAGATAGTGTTCAACACGCGCTGAGGAAGTGCATCTGTTACTGGCAAGCTCCATCGAGCGGCCAGACATGAAGGCTCCATGACTCTGGATTTGGGTGCCATATCGTTCCTTGTGCTTGAGAGAGGAGGTCTCTCTTCAGTGGGACAGACCACGGGGAGGCTACCAGCATCTCCACTAGTTCTGGGAACCACGGCTGATTGGGCCATTTCGGTGCCACTAACAGAACAGATTCCCTTTCCTCTCTGATTTTGCAAAGCACGCGAGGCAGAAGTTTCACTGGAGGAAAGGCATACTTGCATGCTTTTGGCCAGCTGTGAGCTAGTGCATCAGGAGATTGTGTCAGCGAATAAAACAGCAGTCAGTGAGTGTTCTCCATGGATGTGAAGAGATCCACTTACGTCCTGCCGAATACACTCCAAATCATATTGAGTTATAGCGGACACATACACTTTCAATGTGGATGGCATACGACCACTATCAAATCGCTCTTGAAGGAAGGCAAGAATTATTGGTATTGGGCAGTTGAAGGGGTCTTCGCCCCGCGATATGCACCAATTTGTGAAAACTCTCCATTTATGTGCGTAAAAACGCCTCGTGGAAGGAGCCCTAGCCTCAGAGATAGTGTTCAACACGCG
Source organism: Sinocyclocheilus anshuiensis (assembly GCF_001515605.1). Taxonomy (NCBI): domain Eukaryota; kingdom Metazoa; phylum Chordata; class Actinopteri; order Cypriniformes; family Cyprinidae; genus Sinocyclocheilus; species Sinocyclocheilus anshuiensis. The sequence continues at coordinate 1,003,460 of NW_015547712.1, forward strand.
CTGAGGAAGTGCCTCTGTTACTGGCAAGCCCCGTTGAGCGGCCAGACATGAAGGCTCCATGACTCTGGATTTGGGTACCATATCTTTCCTTGTGCTTGAGAGAGGAGGTCTCTCTTCAGTGGGACAGTCCACGGGGGGCCTACCAGCATCTCCACTAGTTCTGGGAACCACGGCTGGTTGGGTCATTTCGGTACCACTAAAAGAACAGATTTCCTTTCCTCTCTGATGTTGCAAAGCACGCGAGGCAGAAGTTTCACTGGAGGAAAGGCATACTTGCGTACTTTCGGCCAGCTGTGAGCTAGTGCATCCACTCCCAGGGGAGATTCCTTGTGCTTGAGAGAGGAGGTCTCTCTTCAGTGGGATAGTCCACGGGGGGCTACCAGCATCTCCACCAGTTCTGGGAACCACGGCTGGTTGGGCCATTTCGGTGCCACTAACAGAACAGATTCCCTTTCCTCTCTGATTTTGCAAAGCAAGGCAGTGAGTGTTCTCTGCTGATGCGAAGAGATCCGCCTCCGCCCTTCCGAATACACTCCAAATCATATTGACTGTCAAAGGGTGCAATCCCCATTCTCCGTGGATCACCCTGCCCCTCGACAGTAAGTCTGCACCGTGATTCAGGCGTCCGGGGACATGTACTGCCCGGATGGAGAGGAGGTGTTAATCTGCCCACAGAAGAAGGTCTCTCGCCGGCCGCAGCAGCCGACCAGCATGCTCTTTTGCATATTCTCAGTCAGACCTAAGCTCTGAAGATGAGCGAGGAGTCTGAGCTTGTCGCTGAGCAGCGCGCTCTCTGATTGGGCTAAGACTAGCCAATCGTCCAGATAGTTCAGAATGCGCATTCCGCTCTGCTTCAGAGGAGAGAGAGCAGCATCCATGCACTTCGTAAACGTACGAGGGGCCAGGGATAAACCGAAGGGTAGGACCGTGAATTGGTACGCTATCCCCTCGAATGCAAATCTCAGGAAGCACCTGTGGTGGGGGGCTACCTGAATGTGGAAATAAGCATCCTTTAAATCCACGGAGATAAACCAATCTCCCGGTCTGATGTGTGAGAGGATTTGCTTCAGCGTAATAATTTTGAACGAGTGCTTTGAAAAAGCGCGAATCAGCGGTCTCAAATCCAAGATTGGGCGGAGTCCGCCGTCTTCCTTTGGCACCAGAAAATAACGACTGTAGAAGCCGCTCTCGCGATCTGCAAGGGGCAATGTCTCTACAGCACGTTTTGCAAAGATTGTGTATTTCCTCTCGCAGAACTGAGGCATTCTGCTCCTGTACAGTGGACATTAACACACCGTTGAAACGGGGTGGTCTGCGGAAGAACTGAAGCGTGTAGCCATTCTTTATTGATTTCATAACCCACTCTGATACCCCTGGCAGCGCCTGTCACGCTTCTGTGAACTGCTGAAGCTGCCTGGCCCGTCGCGGAGAAAGCCTTGCCAGCAAAGTTTGCGGTGGCACGGCAAGGTGTAGAGGGGAGAGTTGTTTCTCACTTTCCAGTTCGCCGCTGCTGCAGGACAGAGGTGGGCAGCAACGGCTTCCTCCACGGGGGGAAGTTTAACATACCCCACTCGGTCGGCGCCGTCCTCAGATGACAGGATCCCGGATTTTGTACTCGACTGGTGAGCGGCGCGTTCCATGACTTTACTATTTCGTCGTGCACCTCCGGGAAAAAGGGGCCGGGCCTCCGCGTGTCGTTTCGGCCGTGGTCCGACTGGAGGCGCCCACTCCAAACCGAGCTCATCAACCGCCTTGGACAGGACGCGTAGGAGCTCAACATCACTATGATGGAGGTCCCCCACGTCGCTGCCGTGGGGCGCAGTGTAATCCAGCGGGCTGTTGGACCACTCCTCCCTCGCAGACGCTGCCACCGAAATGGCATCAACTTCATCCTCAGCGCCCTCCATGGCACCGTAAGACACCACATCTTGTGCACATCTTGAATTTCCTCTTCATCTTGAAAACTTGAAGCTGTATTTTTAAAAACTGGATATTTGCTGTCTAAGATATCGGAACAAAAAAATGCTGTTTGAAAATACATGTCTATAAAACTCTGCCATAAAAACATTCAGTTGTGTTCAATTTCAAATGTTTCAAATATTCAAGTTAAAAAAAAAATCTAATTCAGAACTATGTTAAATGCCACATAATATTCAGTTTTGTTAAATGACACTTGTCAATAATTCAGATTTACACAATACAAATTCAATTAGTTTTGTCATATTATAAGCTCCATAAAAAAACATATTTGCTCACTTAAAGTCACACTTTCAAATGTCCACATGTTGTTGCAATAGATAGTAAATGATCAAAAAGAAGGTCTCATCGGTGCTCAAATGCTCTTTATTTTTGTCAACTTTTTTGTTGCAAACTGTGCTTTTTTTTTAAAGCAAATGCCACTTGGTTTAGGTTTTTTGTATTCAATGTAGAAGCTCTGAAACACTTAAGTGCGACTTAAGAATGCAAATATTGTATAATACATATCCAGTGATTTGATACTGGGAAGCTCTGTAAATCAAACAGTGATGTTAGTCTGCCACCTGCTGGTCAATGAATCCAATCATTTGAAATATGATGGATAAGATTGATTTGTTTCTTGGGGGGATTCCATGCCCTGTTAGCCTATTATTGGGTAACTAATTTCAATGCATTAACATAAGGCTTAGGTTAAGCCGTAGAAACAAGGATAAACATTTGAGAAATACAAGGGAGAATATACACTATATTGCCAAAAGAATTGGGACACCCCTTCTAATGAACTGGTTTGACTACTTCAGTAATTTCCACGAGTACAAATCTTAACGTTTAAGCATATAATGATATTCTAGGGAATTGTGTGCTTCTAATTTTATAGCAACAGTTTGGACAGGACCCTTCTCTATTCTAACATGACAATGCCTCTGTGTGTAAGGCAAGGTTAAAAAAGAAATGATTGATTCAGTCAGTGTGGAAGAACTTGACTGGTCTGCAGAAAGCCATCTGAACACCTCTGGTGAGACTTTAAATGCAGACTTTAAGCCAAAAACTCATCGCCAAACACCAATGACTTGTACATATGGGTACAGTCATTTTAGACACTTCCAAAACTGTTGCAACAGAGATGGAAATACAATTTTTAAATACATGAATTATGTTTCCATCTTTGTTGCCACAGTTTTGGAAGTGCCTTTTTCTGTTCTAAAGAAGAGAGTGTCCCAATACTTTTGTCCATATAGTGTATATACAAGTCATTGGTGTTTGGTGATGAGTTTTTGGCTCAAGGTCTGCATTTAAAGACACACCATGTTCAGCTGGAATTAGAACTATGCTTTCTGCAGACCAGTCAAGTTCTTCCACACTGACTCAATCAATCATTTCTTTTTGAACCTTGCCTTATACACAGAGTCATTGTCATGTTAGAATAGAAAATGGACCTGTTGTTGTTATAAAACTAGAAGCACTTTTCCTAGAATATTATTATATGCTTAAACATAAAGATTTGCACTCATGGAAATCACTAAAGTAGTCAAACCTGTTCATTAAAAGGGGGTGTCTCAATAATTTTGGCAATATAGTGTATCTTTGCTTTTTTTTTTGTGGCACAGCAAGTGTTGATGCTTTGCGCTGTAATGTAATGATGAAATAATTAAACTTGCCGTTCTGTGAGAGAAAAAAAAAACCTTCCATCACCTGACCTCCCATTAACTCCTGATACCATTTCACACATTTTATCTCATTTAGCGCTTTATTTTGTGAATGGACCCTTATCACAGACTATGATGAGTTGATTACGCGTTTCCACAGTCTTTATCATCGTAAATCTAGCAAACTAACGCTGCAGTGTGCGTGTGTCTAACCCAACGACAAACACAATCAGTCTCTCGATATTTTCTTCCTCTTTAGAAAAGTCATGGAAATGCTATCGTGGATGTTTATTTTGCTATTGGGTCAAATGGGAAGGCAAAAAACATGTCTGTTGTAGTTTCCGTTCGCCATGAGCTTACCTACAACGACTTCCGCTTCTGAACATCCCAGAAATGCGAAAAGAGTCCATGTGGCATTCTCAAAAGAGAAAAGAAATAAACAAAGCATTAATAAGAAACAAGCCCCCTTTTGTCTTTGTACTCCCCTTTTCCCACACAATCACATTCTCACAATAATCACATAGCCTACACTTCTTAAATATAGTCACTCAAAAAATATCACAAGACACGCTTATAACGCAGACAAACAATCGTTTCTTTATCTACAAACTGGGGGTATAGATTCTCAGTAACCGTAACACTTGCCTCCACTAACTAACTCCCATTAGTGTGTTAAACATCCCCGGAAGTTGTTCTCGTTTGTAACAGAAAATCGCCTACTACTTTTTAAAAATTTGTTTATGAAACAAAGTGCATTATTATTCATTTTTAAAGAAATAGTTCACTCAAAAATGGAAATTTGCTGAAAATGTCCCCACCCTCCAGACATCCAAGATGTAGGCTAGATGAGTTTGTTTCTTCATCAGATTTGGAGAAATGTAGCATTGCATCACTTGCTCAGCAATGGATGCTCTGCAGTGAATGGGTGCCGTCAGAATCCAAACAGCTGATAAAAACATCACAATAATCCACAAGTAATCCACACCACTCCAGTCCATCAAAATCAACATCTTGTGAAGACAAAAGCTGCATGTTTGTAAGAAACAAATCTATCATTAAGGCAATTTAACTTCAAACCATTAAAATATAAGACCTCTAACCATAATACTGCTTTCTTCAATGAAAAAGTCGTCTTGTCTGAATCAGGAGAGAAATCTGCACAGATCAACCACCGTGTACAAGCCAAAACAGTCTAAAACAGTTAAAAAAAAATAAAAAATTTGATGTGAGAGACAACAGGAGATGGACGTTTTCACTGGATGAAGCATTATTATGGATTATTTTGGCCAGAAGAGGTGGTTTAAAGGATTTGTTTCTTACAAACATGCAGCTTTTCTCTTCATAAGATGTTAACTGATGGACTGGAGTGGTGTGGATTACTTGTGGATTATTGTGATGTTTTTATCAGCTGTTTGGACTCTCATTCTGACGGCACCCATTCACTGCAGAGCATCCATTGCTGAGCAAACCATGTAATGCTACATTTCTCCAAATCTGTTCTGATGAAGAAACAAACTCTTCTACATCTTGAATGACCTGAGGGTGAGCACATTTTCAGCAAATTTCCATTTTTGGGTTAACTCCTTTACTCATTCACGTCACATTACACACACACAGCTCATTTAAAACATGGCGCAGGCCACAGAACCATGAAACTGGTATAAATGGCATCGTTTAATTTGTAACATATTTTAAACATTCCTTTCTCAAAGTTTCATATGACAAATGTACGGGAATTATTCTTTTCACATATATATTTATATATCTTTTTTTATCATGTTATTGCTTTACAGTAAAATGCATTGGTTGGATATGTCCATTAAAGCATGACAATACATTCATATACGTGTTACAGATGTATTCAGTTATGGTTCATAGTAACTAACTTTACATGAAATATAGATATATTTATATTTTGATCATCATACATTTATTATTATAATTATTGACATGAATCCCACACCACATTGAGGTCACAGTGCATGGGGTCGCAGTTCATACACGTATTGAATGTGTGTGAATGTGTTTGTGTGTGTGTGTGTGTGCTTATTTTGTAAGTTCCCATACAATCCACAATATGTAGAGGTACAACAATTATGCCATCTGAATTTTACTTGTTAAAAAAGTGACTTCATAAACAGATATGTGATCATGGTGTTGGTAGACAGAGAGAGTGTGTGAGTGTGAGTGTGAGTGTGTGTGTGTGTGTGTG
>NW_015547712.1:1009337-1013239 GCF_001515605.1 Sinocyclocheilus anshuiensis
ATATACAACAAAATGTCAAATCAAGTCTCAAATGAAGAGCCCACCAGTTCAACTGATGGTAAATCAGTCACGATCAAAGCATCTCAAACGTACTGTATGTACAAATAATCTAAAGAACAAATTACTTCCAACGGCTATAAAAGTCTGCATTATCAACATGTGCATTACAGGGTAAATCTTTCAAAACCTGTCTAGAAAATGTCCAGGTTAAAATTCACCCCAAAATGAAATAAAGTAAATAAAGATATTATATTTTTGCATAAAGAAATTGTCTGTTATTAAGAACCAAGAGTTTTTGCATGGCAACATTATTTTCATGACAATTATACACATTTCCCATGAATTCATATTATGTAAAGCAACAAACATATATATTGTTATTTATTTAATTATTTTTTTGACAATATATTTGACAATTCAGACTTTTTTCATGCAGTTCTTCAGAAAGAAAGAATTGCGACATATAAACATATAAATTGTGAGATACAAATGTAGGGTATCAGACCGAATCAGACAATCTAAGATTTGGTCAAAACATGGTTGAAACATGAGGAGCCAAATTCCACAGAGACCCAAGACACAGGATGTTCGTAAATCAGATCTTGGCCCCACAAGCCTGAACCAACTAGCAGCTTTGAGTAGCTCACAGCATTTAAACAAAAGAACACTTATTGACAATTCCAAGGAGATTGTCAATTTTAGGGCAAGTAATCGAGATTAAATGTTCAAAGAGATGACCGCATTACCATCACGTGATAGTAACTACAATCACGAGCTCTTTGGAATTGACTTCCCCCACCTCGACCACAGAGAACAGACTGAAATTCCTTATGAGAGACCTCTTAACCTCTGGTCTTCATACATTCACAGAACATGTCCTTATGTTCAGAGAATGGCACAGAAACTGCATTTCCATGTAAATATGCATCTAAATGACACTAAAAGGACTTGAGCAACTAATCATTTCAATGCATAACTCCATATCATGTATGTAACACACACATCAGACTATCAGGTCTTAATCATTTATTGTGTATGTATTTTGAATAACTATTGAATAGTTTATAGGATCATATTCATGTTTAGTATGTGTGTGTTTGAATCTTCTTGCTCGAAACGTTTCTTCCAATCAGTTCTTTGTCAAGTGTATCATATTCTTGTTAAAGAAATCATGTCCAAAATTGTACTCTGCAAGAGCGGGAAAAACTCGGACCATGTGACTGATAAGATAACATTTGATTTATGAATTGAGAGGAGAAATATACAACACCCCGAGCAAAGACGACATCTAATTGGTCAAAAAACCATTTGGGAGGTGTCCAAAAGCCCAGTTTAAATACTCAGGACACCATCAAACTTGTGCTTTTTAGTTATATGCTTTTTAGCCATGCGGCTTTTAGCTTTTTGCTTTTAGTCGTGCTTTTCAGTCATTGCTTCTTAGCGCTTTTTGAGCGTGCTCTGGCTTACATGCCAGCTCCTCCAAAACCATGAGGAGAAATGCCACCTAGTCTCGTCAAACTTTACTTCTGTTTCTTTACTTTAGTTTATTTTATTTTCCGTTGAGAGTTTCGTGTTCTTCTGAGTTAAGTTTTGCCTAACGCCGTGCCTCAAGTGCCGTCTAAAACTTCAACCAGACCACAGCTCCGCGTCGTCAGCCAACGCCCAACCACGGCATCCCAAGACTGAACTTCCAGCCAATCAGCGACCGCGGTAAACCCTGTTCTGCAAGGACCACAACAAAGGGAACCCCCGTACAGGCAACGCAACGCAAGTACCTCCAGATCCTAGCTGAACTGGTGCATTTAATATAAATTTTAACCTCATTGAGGAACTCAATGCGAGGGTTAATTAAGTGATTGATGGTTGTTCAGATCTATGCAATTGCACATATTGCTGTAAACTTGGGATTTCACATTTTCATTCTCTTAAACTCATTATTTCCTCACTTTCTCTCTTTCTGCAACTTGTGTGAATGCGTGTGTTTATGTGTTAGATTAGTTTATATGTCTTAGATTTATCCAATAAAGCCTCATTTATATTGAAAAGAGAAGTATCTTGTGTTTTGTGCTCACAAGTTAATGTCTTAAACTGCCGATCTTGTTACTGTGCTAATTAATAGTGTTTTCACTATATTTTGGATATTAATATCCATTGCAGAGTTGATGTTATACGGCTCGTTCAATGAATCGCTGGCCGTCTCAGTGATCAGCCGTAAAACAGTGATTCTGTCCAAATTCCCTTTAAAATCTTAAATGATTCCCTTTGAGCTAAATTGACATGTTTCCCTTACACAAACTTGCTATTTTGAGAAAAAAAGTGAGAATTGTGAGATAAAAAGTCGCAATTAGTTTTTTTTCCCCTTTTTAAATGTTTTTACCCTGTTTTTAAACAAAAAAAACAGAATTGCAATATGTAAACTAAAAATTCTGAGGAAAAACGTCAGAATTTTGAGATTTAAATTAAGAATTCTGGGGTAAAGGTCAGAATTGTGAGATAAAAGTCAGTTATTCTTGGGTGGAAACAGGCTTCAATACGTTATAATTATAAAACAAATCAAAATGGGGAAAAAAACATTGAAACGATGAGAGTTTGAGGGGGAAATGTGCTTAATTCTCTTTAAATCAGTGTCACAATAAACAATTTTTAATGGCACAAAAACAGACTTCATGTGCAAAATACAACGTCAGCTTTTGATTTGGGGTGAAATATACCATGGACATGTTTTTGTGAGATTTAACCCCATTTTATATTACAAAATGGCACTAGAGAATATTCATCTATGCTTGGTTTTGTTCTTTAAATGTTCCTGTATCAGTCAGAAATGCATATATATGTCTGTGCGAAAAGTCAAGAGGAACTATGGTAACTGTCTCTGGATGAATTTGAGTTTGAAGGATCCGCAAGACGTGCTTAAACCAAAAAATAAACACCTTCACCGTCTCCATCACTTCTCACTGAAGCTCGTCTTCCACTCAGAGGTTCAAGGCGGCTCATTAGTCTGTGTTTGAGTCTGGAAGCGCCCTGTGAGGAGGAAGTTAATGCCCTGGAGAGCACAGCCACATCCTCCCTGCATAGTGTCCACTACAAGTCCACATCCTATTGCTATTTCACTTCCAACATTCATAAAAAAATGACGTCCGGACTCTGTGCAGTGCTTATATTGCATAAACCCCGTTTTCCCGACACAAAAACAGCTGCGGATTTCTACAATCTTTGAGTCACGTTTGAATCCACATGATGGGAAAACGTCTCCGTGGAGGTTTGGTTCTGTAGCTGCCGGGTCGGGCAAGGGCCGTGGTTGCCATGGAGACCACTGTCCAGAGATCACCTCAGTGGAATGTCCCACAATGCACTGCAGTCGCAGGCGTGTGCTGATGGTGGCTGTGCTGAAACTGCAAATAATGATCTTCCTTTGTGTTTTGGCTCATTTTCTAGTGCAAATACATTCTTAAATCAATCTCAAATCATTTATTTGAGAAGCAAAATGACTTGATATTAAAGGGTTAGTTCACCCAAAAATGAAAATTAGGCTGTGTTTTACTCACCCCCGAGGCATCCTAGGTGTATATGACTTTCTTCTTTCAGACGAATCCAGTCGGAGTTATATTAAAAATTGTCTTTGATCTTTCAAGCTGTTTAATGCCACTCAGCGGGTGTTGCATTGCATCAGTCCAAAAGAACTTAAATAAAAAGCGCCCATCCATAAAAAAAGTGTCTCACACAGCTCCGGGGGGTGAACAAAGGCCTCCTGTAGCGAATCGATGTGTTTTTGTAAGAAAAATATCCATATTCAAAACGTAATAATCACTTTAATGTAGCTTGCGCTCACTGTTGTACATGGAAGCAGCTCCCGGAGAATGACGTATGAGGTCAGCGTTGCGCATGCGCCGGTTAGTCTCGTG
>NW_015547712.1:1013296-1014100 GCF_001515605.1 Sinocyclocheilus anshuiensis
TAATATAACTCCGACTGGATTCGTCTGAAAGAAGAAAGTCATATACACCTAGGATGACTTGAGGGTGAGTAATTTGTTGCCTAATTTTCATTTTTGGGTGAACTAACCCTTTAAGTCTTGTTTCATGAAAAATGTGAGTTTTTCCTTAAAACAAGAAAAATACCTGTCAACAGGGTCAAAAAAAAAATGTTCCCTTTGAATTAAGTTCATTTTTCTGACCACACTGGCAGATACTTATTTAAGTTTTAAGCTTAAACTCACTTCATTTTGAAAGAAAACAAGACCTAATATTTTAAGTAACTAATATTAAAACAAGACATAATATCTGCCAATGGGGTCAGAAAATAAGATTTCCTACTCTAAAAAACTCACTTAATTTTGATAATTTTTTTAAAAGAAAACAAGACTTAAAAGGCCTACCTTAAGTCACTTTGCATCTCAAATCTTGTTTTCTGAAAATAGAAAAAAAAATTTACATATGTTTTCTTGTTTTAAGCAAAAACTCTCTTTATTTTTAAACATTAAAAAAAAAAAAGATTTGAAAAGCAAAACTGTTTTGTGAAAAGATTATCAAAAATGAGTGAGTTTAAGCTTAAGAAAAAAAAAATCTGCTAATGGGGTCAGGAAAAATAATTGTTTTCTCTTTGAATTAAGTTCATTTTTCTGACCACACTGGCAGATACTTATTTAAGTTTTAAGCTTAAACTCACTTCATTTTGAAAGAAAACAAGACCTAATATTTTAAGTAACTAATATTAAAACAAGACATAATATCTGCCAATGGGGTCAGAAAATAAGATTTCC
>NW_015547712.1:1014411-1024003 GCF_001515605.1 Sinocyclocheilus anshuiensis
AAAAAAAAAAAAGATTTGAAAAGCAAAACTGTTTTGTGAAAAGATTATCAAAAATGAGTGAGTTTAAGCTTAAGAAAAAAAAATCTGCTAATGGGGTCAGGAAAAATAATTGTTTTCTCTTTGAATTAAGTTCATTTTTCTGACCACACTGGCAGATACTTATTTAAGTTTTAAGCTTAAACTCACTTAATTTTGAAAGAAAACAAGACCTAATATTTTAAGTAACTAACATTAAAACAAGAGGTAATATCTGCCAGTGGGGTCAGAAAATAAGATTTCCTACTCTAAAAAACTCACTTCATTTTGATAAAAATTTTTTTTAAGAAAACAAGACTTAAAAGGCCTACTTTAAGTCACTTTGCATCTCAAATCTTGTTTTCTGAAAATTGAATTTTTTTTTTTTTTACATGTTTTCTTGTTTTAAGCAAAAACTCTCTTTATTTTTAATTAAAAAAGATTTGAAAAGCAAAACTGTTTCGTGAAAAAATTATCAAAAATGAGTGAGTTTAAGATTAAGAAAAAAAAATCTGCTAATGGGGTCAGGAAAAATAATTGTTTTCTCTTTGAATTAAGTTTATTTTTCTGACCCCACAGGAAAATATTTTTTCTTGTTTTAAGCTTAAACTCACTTAATTTTGATCAGTTGTTTCAGAAAAGTCATCATTCTGCTTCTCAAGTCGTTTTTTTTAAATATCGATCAAAATGCTGTTAATTCAAATGCATTTAGTTTTGTCGTTTTTTCAGAAAACAAGACTTCATATCTTGTCATTTTGCTTCTCAAGTAAATGTATCTTGATTTAAGAATTTTTAGAAATTTGTACTGGAAAACAAAACAAAAATACAGAGGAAGAACCTGATTTTTTGCAGTGTGTGGATTGGCCAGATGAGGGACTGTCTGAAGATCTTCCCCTGATGTATGCACAAAAACACCTAGACACAAACACACACGTCTGACAGAGGAAAGCACTTCTGATTGAGACCCAACCGCTCACTCACTTGCTTTAAAGTGCTCATTTCTACACTTCACAATGAAAGAGCCCTTCAAGAGCATAAGACCAGACCAAAACCACCAGAAACCACATCGCAGATGCTCATCTATAAATAAATATGATTATTAAATCTGTTCATAGGCAAGTTTATATTCACAGAGCCCTCAAAGAGGCTACGGCAAAACCTCCTAAAATCATGAAACAGGAACATTGCTTTTTGTGATTATAAATATACAAATTCTACAATTTAGATGCAAAACATAATGATTCATTATCAGTATTTATGTCTGTTTTTCTAAAATATCTAAATATCATTAAAACAAAATTTGAAGTGAGTTGATTTTTCTTACAATGCAAAGTTTTAATATCTTCAAGTATTTAAATTTGTACCTCAATTTTCTTTACTCTTATTACAATAGCAATGGATGACATGCAATTCTTTAATTGCTCTTGCATTTTTAATAATTTTTCTTCCTTTTTTAAGATTAAATCTAACTAAATTTATTCAGAATTGTGATTTTAACAATTTGCCAATAAAAAATAAAATTAATTGAAGATATATAAATACTTTGAAAACTCTTAATAGCTCAGTCTTAACATCTTCAAGTATTTTAATTTGTTCTGAACTTCCTTTGCAATTTATTATTATTATTATTATTATTTTACAATACAATAATAGATGATGTGCAATAAATTAATTTCTCTTGTATTTTTAAATATTTTTCTTGCTTTTTTCAGCATAAATCTAACTAAATTAGGCCAGGTTTAAGCTTAAAACAATTTGCCAATAACATAAGAATATAAGGAAAATAAGCCAAAGATACAGACTTCAAAAACTCTTAATAACTCAAAGTCTTAATATCTTAAAGTATTTGAATTTTAAATAGATTTTTTTACTCTTATTACAATAACAATGGATGACGAGCAATACTTTTATTTCTCTTGCATTTCTAAATATATATATATATATATAAGAAACTAATTAAAATTAACTTAATTGACGATGTATTCTTTGCAAACTCAATGTCTTAATATTTCCAAGTAAATTTATCTTGTTTTAAGGATGTTTAGATATTTATACTAAAAAATAAAAAACAAGATCAAAAATACTGATTATGAAACTGTTTTATGCAGAATAATCATGCATGTGTCCTAATCAGGCACGACACGCTTCCAGTGACAAGTAATTAGTCCATCTGCAATGAAAGTCAACGCTGCCACAATCACAGCCAGCTGCAATACTGTTGCTGATTAATATGCAGATTTTTTTAGACCAATGAGATTGCACTGATTTGCATGGACGATCGTACCTGATTACAAGACACAGTACTAACAAAAAAAATGTTAGTTTCTCTTGCATTTCTAAATATTTTGCTTATTTCTAAGCCAAAAAAGCGATATGCTGCAAAATAATTCAATGTTGTGTGAGCAATAAAGACTTCATGAAGAGATTCAGTGGTTAGACAAGAAAAAGAAACAGATCAGTGTAGGCATGTAGAAAAGGACGAATGTCCATACACTCTGTGTTTGCCATGCATTCTGAGATATTAAAGATCTCAACTGGAAGAAAAGATCTGCCAAGGAGAAGTTTCTCTTTCTGGGGTCAAAATCAGGAAAATGAGCTGAAGTGGAAGATCGTATCCGTTTGTCCGTCCACAGTGAGATGAGTCGAACGAAAGAAGCTCGAATAAAGCGCTGGTGCTAATGAAGACTAGCATTCGTCCAGTCTGAGGTGATGATGGTTCTGGAGTGCAAGAACGGAGCTCGTGACATCAGGACAGTGCATTCTGGGATACGGAGTCTAGTCGTCCTGACACATGGGCAGGTTGACGAAGGTGAAGACGTTGTATTCGATCATGATGGAGAAGCAGAGGAAGACGGCGTACAGCACCAGCACATAGACGCCCAGCTTGAAGTCCAGCTTCCACCCGTTCAGATGAATCCCAAGAATCTGCAGTGAAAATATAAAACAGGAAGTGATGTGACATGTGGCCAAGTATGGTGACCCATACTCGGAATTAGTGCTCTGCATTTATCCCATCCTAAGTGCACACACACAGCAGTGAACACACACACACTGTGAACACACACCCGGAGCAGTGGGCAGCCATTTATGCTGCAGTGCCCGGGGAGCAGTTGGGGGTTCGGTGCCTTGCTCAACGGCACCTCAGTCATGGTATTGAAGGTGGGCAAGAGCACTGTGCATTCACTCCCCCCACCTACAATCCCTGCCGGTACGAGACTCGAACCCGCAACCTTTGGGTTACGAGTCCGACTCTCTAACCATTAGGCCACGACTTCCCCATAAAAGAAGCTTTAATCACTTACATATTGCTTATGTTTGTGCAATTTCAGTACTCATTTGTAAAATTGATACATTAAGAAGTCTATAAATTAATAAATGGACTGGGCTATTGTCACGGTTGTGTGGTATAGAAACACACAAAGTTGAGGAATACAACTCGGAGATAGATTAATAACAATGTCTTGGAATACTGGAATAAACACAGAAGTAACACACACTTAACGTAAAGGAGAACCAACAGATACTGAAGGCTTGAGTACACAAAGCAAACAAAGTAACAGATGAGTTAATTAACGAGGCAACAGGTGAACAAAACGATTAATCCAACAGACTGAGAACCTATAGGTCATGTTCGAAACACAACGAGACATACATGTAACAGCTATCAGTTATGATATGCCTAGACAGAGAAAAACACACAAAAGTTTGCGATTTCTAAAACATATTCTGCTAATAAAAAAACTACAATATTCAGTTTAAGCAACTGTCACTTCATAAAAAGATTAGAAATAACTCTTTATATAATAACTCTCATTTCATTCAACAGTTTCATTTTATTTTTTATGAATCGATTTTTACATTTATTTAAAAGAATCTACAATTTGATTATCAAAACATTTTCATCAAATAAAAATGAAAAATGCAATATTCAGTTTAAGCAACAGTCACTCACTTCATAACAAGTTTCATTTGTTCATTTTCTTCTAAACTGATGTTCTTTTTTTTGACTTATCAAAATATTCAGCAACTAAAAATTCAATATTCAATTTAAGCAATAGTCAATCACTTCCTAACATTAGAAAAAAAACATTCTATTTTAAACTATTGTCATCTCTATGTTATAGTGTTAAGCTGAATATTACCATTTCAATTTATCTGTTTTTATTTTAATTTTTTTAGTATTTGATTTAAAAGAATCAAACATTTTACGATTTAATTTTAAAATATTACAAATTATTCAGACAAAAATGCAATATTCATTTTTAGCATTTGCCAATCACTTTGTAATAAATTCATAAATAAATATTTAATTGTATTGTCATTATATTATCAGGTGCTAAACTCAATATTAGTTTAAATGGATCAATTTTTATTAACTCATGTTTTATTATTTTATGATTTATTTAAAATAATTGACAATTTGATTCTTTAAAATACATTCAGAACATAAAATAAAAACCAAAAATACAATCCCTATGTAGTAACATTAGAAATTAATTGTTATTTTCTAACATTTATAATACATATTAATTGATTTTTGTATTATTATTCTTTGATTTATTTATCCAGGTGTTTAGATTTTTTTTTTTTTTTAATAAATGTATAATATTCTCCACACTTACACAATCGTCAAAAATTCTAGTTAAGGATAAGTATTTATTTTAATGATCAAAACTGTGATACCAGAATTAAAAGGGAAATTATTTAACTATGCATCCAGATTTCCTCCAAATCAACACACCTGTCATTCAAAAGTTAATAACTTTTCAGCAGAATTCACAGAAAAAGTCTACAGCTTGCATCTGATCCTGATTGAGTCACGAATTGTCTCAGGAGAACCTGCTGATTTACTCACGGTGACTGCGACAGATCCCAGCAGCAGCACCACGGAGTAAACCAGTCCCCGACTGTTTATCATCACCTGAACGGAGGCAGGAAACAGTATCATCAGCTCCCACAATGCCACTGTGCCATTACACCATTACAATAAAAACAGATCTCGTGTTTCAGTGCTCATGTGTTCAACAGAAGCTTCTGGTTTGAGAGGAGTTTAAACAGAAAGAGCTGCTGGATGTGCTTACAACTGATCCATAACTGACTGCCATGGTCTGCAGCGCCCAGGGAACGCCGAGCCCCACCAGAATGTCAAAGACGTTACTGCCGATGGTGTTGGACACGGCCATGTCTCCCAGACCTGCAGAAACGAGACCTGCTTTCACACTGAACAAGCAATGCCGACTCATCATGCAGATTCAGAGGTCATTTCTCCTAAAGCAATGCAAAATAAGTGTGATGTGGCTTGTCATGATATAATCAAAGAGTAGCAATGGAAAACGGAACTTAATGGGAAAAAATAGCTTATTAAATACATTTTATTCATGACAACTCTCAGAAGATTTTAGCATGGTGATGGATATGACAATGTTAATGTATTTGGTCTTGGTGTTAACAAAACATCAGCCTGCGCCATCCGAGTTTCATGACTAAACTATATATTTATCGGTGGTGAAAAAGTAATACGCAACACAATAAGGAAAGCAAAACAATAAGAAAGTGGTGAAAAAAAGTGTTGACAAAAAGAATAGCAATGCAAAACTATAAATGAAACCAGCAAAAAGCAAAAAGTGCATTTTACAAAAATATAATTTAAAAGATATTTATATTACTGCTTTTAAGTATAAAAATGACATACCGTGCCAGAAATTACATGTTATGTCAATTGCTAAGTCTTTTAAATAGAAATGCAAATCTATAAAGGAAACAGCAGAAAAGCAGCCACAAGAAGTGTTTCCATAAAGAGTTATTTTATAAAACAAGATAAGATTTAGTCAAATAAAAAATGCAATTATTATTATTATTTAAAAAGTTTATCATTACGTCATCACTATAAAAATATTGGTCCTTTTGTTTGAGAATCCTGAAACACTGGCTCCAAAACATGGACTATAAAAATTACATTTCGTGCCAGAAATTACACACTTTATCTTTTAGATACATGCATTTAAACTTCAATGTAATATGAGCCTCAGTATTTTTCTATGGCTGGAAAAGTCAAAAGAGAACTGTTACAAACTCATCCTAAAAACTATACTATGTACTATGTAATCTTGTATTCTGCATAGGGCAGGCAGCATTGAGATGCACTCCATGTCTGAGTGATTAATAGTGGCACAGGAACAGGAAATCACATTATGTGTGCTGTAGCGCTTTGATCAGATACATGAAGGTAAAAGAGTCTGTATTTCATGTTAAATTCATCCTGCTCTAGTTTTATTGATCAGAAGGACGCGATCGATCTACCTTGACGAGCCACGATCAGGCTGGCGATGCAGTCCGGGACGCTCGTGCCCGCCGCCAGAAACGTGATGCCCATGATGACGTCGGGAATGCCGAGCGTGTATCCGATGATCGTCACCTACAAGACAGAGTAAAGCTTCACTAAAAACAAGACAGACTAACTGGAGAGAGACACTGACAGACGTGTGGCACCTACCATCCACACCATGAAGTAGGAAAAGACGGCGATCCAGACAGTGGAGAGGATGAAGGAGAGCATGAAGTATTTCTCCCAGCGAGACTTGGCACAGTTTGGGATGGTGAAGTACAGGATCAACAACAACGGCCAAGAGATCAGCCATTTAGTTTTGTTCATACAGCCGTCTGAAACACACAACGGACTGTTTTAAAACCACACTGCAGTGCTAGAAACTCATTTTCTGCTCTTGCTTACAAACTAGATATTGTTCATTTAACCCTCATGCTGTGTTCCTGTCATTTTGACTGGCATAGGATTTTAATTTTCCTATAGCAGGTATAACAGCTTCCCAACACTGAAAAATGTAATCATTTTTGTATTTTTCCCCAGCTTTTTTTGACCCGGGTCAAAAATTACCTGCCTACAAAAATTGCTTGTAAATCTCTCATTATACTACATTATTACCATATATTGGATTCAATCTTTTTCCCACTCAGTTTTTGAGTGATAACTGCCAAAATGATCCTCAAATGATGCTTTTTTTCACTGGAAAACTGAGGTGCATGAGCTCATATCAATGAGGCCTCGGTCAATCGGTACCAAAAAGAAATACAAAACCTGGGGTAATAAAAAGTAAACAAGTTGACAAAAAGATTGAATTCAAGATATGTTAATAATAAAGCATACATTTATATATTTTTTGTACTTTGTTACACTCGTGGTGTTCCGGGTCAAAAATGACCCGCCTACAAAAATTGCTTGTAAATCTGTCATTATGCTATATTATTACGACATATTGGATTTAACTTTATCAACTTGTTTTCTTTTAATTAGCACAGGTTTTGTATTTGTTCTTGGAACTGACTAATCATAGGTTTCACTGATCTCAGTTTTTGAGTGGAAATTACCAAAATGATCTAATACTAAACCTGTGCATGCAAATGAAAAGAAAACAAGTTGACAAAAAAAAATTGAATGCAAGATTTGGTGTTTATATACCATAATGAATGCAATTTTTTAATGCTAGTAATTTTTGACCGGGAACACCACATTAGGTCATTTTCAGCTCAGCACAGCACAAAGGTTAAAAAGCTTATATTTGCTCCTTAAAATACTCTTTCTGAGGTGCTTTTTCATTTCTATCACATCCGTTTCTTTTATGAATGTATTTGGTGATTTTGGCAGAAAAATGGTCTTCTGAAAAATAACAGTAACTCTCTTTTACTCACCTGGTAATCTGAACGGTGAGGTGAGTTCACTCTCTTTCTCTTCAGTGGTTTTGTCTTCTGGCACGTTTCCATTCTCGATGTCTGGTTTGCCGTCCACCACAGCTGTCTCCACACCGTTAGCTGACTGGACCAACCTCTGACGCTACACACAACAAACACGCTTTTCTAGAAGTGCACCAGTGTTAAAAGCCTGGTTGATACTGATAAGCTGATGATAAATTGCTGATAGTACATTTTTTGTAATATTTTGTGAAAAATAACATAGCAACAATCAATTAAAAACCATTCAGGGATCACAACATTATAATGCACAGTATGAACAATTATGAACAATTACATTTCATTTTAATTTTTGATGAAAATAATAGTCAACAGTCTTATAAAATTATTTGAACTGAAAAGTTTGTGGTCAGTTAGATTTTAAAAAACAAATTAATATTTGTACTCAGTAAGGAAGGACACATTAAGTCAATCAAAGGTGACAGTAGAGACATTTATAATGTTACAAAAATTTATATTTCAAATAAAAATAATAAATAAAGGCTATTCGTCAAAGTATCCTGAAAAAAAATGTATCACTGTTTCCAGAAAAATATTAAGCCGTTTTCAACATTGATGATAATAATAACAAATGTTTCTTGAGCAGCAAATCAGCATATTCAAATGATTTCTGAAGGATCATGTGACACTGAAGAATGGAGTAATGATGCTGAAAATTCAGCTTTGCATCATAGGAATAAATTACTTTTTTAAATATATTCACATAGAATAATGACACAATAATAATTAATAATAATACAAAACAATATTTTAATAATTTATTTTGCGGGCAATTTCTTGAGATTCATCCTTTCATGTCTTTATACATTCTTCAAATACTATAAAATATATAATTTTTTTTAAATGATGAATATTCCAATATTTTTATTTCTTTTTATTTAAATTTCGTGTCTGCCATACCTCTGTTATAATGAGACGGCTGGCCATGCGCAGACGAGTCTTGGGTCCGAAGTGGTTTGTGACCATCACACGGAGACCGGCTTCAGGGAAACGGTAATTTGGAGGACTGGCGTTGATGATTTCATCAACCATGACCACCGAACCTCGACTGTAAACCTTACTGGACTTGACTTGAGAAAGACAAAATAAATATCCATGGACTGATTTCTTTCTTGATATTCTAAAACGACATGTTTATATGAGACATTTACTCCTCTATCTCAAATTATTTAGCTGCATTTTCAGAGAAGCATCAGAGAAAGAGTGTGCAGTAAACGCAGAAAGGTTTAGTAAGACTAAACAGGCAGGCAGAGTTAAACGTGAAGATACTGAGGCCAGAAGCAGGCAGATGAGGAATGAGGAAAGAGACCAACTCTGGTGGAAAGACAGCAGGGAGAAAAGAGACAGAAGTGATGGCAGTGACGTTACCTCTCAATCACAGACGGAGAGAAGCAGGAAGAAGAAAAGTGCTGAGATCTCAAGAGCTGCAAAACAAGGTTTCTCACACACTGGAGCTGCTTTAATACAGAACCAGGAGGACGTTTCTCTCATAAAGACAAAATAAAACTGGACAAAAGTCCAAACCAGTCGTGCTGTTCAGAGCATGTGCAATAAATGAGACGATCAAGGTGTCCAAGAAATATATTTTAAAAATCTACTTTAAAAGAAACACATCTAACTCAACCAAAATGCCATCTTTGTTTTCATGTTGCCTGAATAATAACCTGAACTAACCCTCAAATGAAAAATAATCTGATATTTTTAAGAATAAAAATCTTACTGGTAAAAATGCCTATGAAAAGAACTTATCAGTATAAACAATACAAGATTATGCCAAATTAAAAAAAAAAAAAAAGTAAAATAAAAAAAAAGA
>NW_015547712.1:1024013-1028787 GCF_001515605.1 Sinocyclocheilus anshuiensis
AATAACTTAAAAGATTATGCCAAGATACAGATTTTGACAATTCTTTTTAAAAAACAATTCTGCCTTTTGAAATTTCTGCTTATGTAATATATAAAAAATATTGTAATTCAATAACTGAAAACATTATTCAAGTCACAGTATTTCTGAATTGTTTTTTCAATGTTTTTTAAATAACTTGAAAGGTTATGCCAAGATATTTTGCCAAATTTAAAAAAAAATAATAATAATTTCTGCTATTTAACAAAGCATTTATTTCTTCATTATGAGCTTCTTAATTTAATAATAATAACAATAATAATAATAATAAAGTGAAGTGACATGATGTGACGTGACGTGTAGCTAATAATAATATAATTTCATGTAATATATTTAAACAATGTAATTCAGTAAGTAAAAATATAATTCAAGTTACAGTATGTATGAATAGCATTTCTCATTTTATAGACATATACATAAAGACACCCTAGAGAGATTAAAATTCAGATGACTTGCAAAAACTTGCAGAACATTTAAATATATATTACATTTCTAGCAGTGACTCTGTCTTCTTGTATGACATGTTTTCTACCATATTTGTTCAAAAAATGAGGACAGGTGACCTCATACTTGTACTGAGGGTGACATGGGTATGGAATTATGGATTATGACTTATATTACATCTGTATTTTTAAAGCCTGTCTGTTTAGTCTTACCTGGACCCAGCAGCGGTACTGACAGATCGTCCCAGTTACAGTCTAAACTGTCTTTACCGTCCTCCAGTTCACTGCCGGCCGCTGCGTTTCCATTGGCAACGTTCTTGTCGCTCCGTCTTGTGAAAAACTTCTGCAAGCTTGCATTAAATCTAATAAAGACAAAAACAAAATGAGAATTTTCTTCCAGAGAGTTTTAGTCTCTGCTGCACTCCAAGGCTGCAATTATTGGATCATAAATACAGTAAAACAGTAATACTGTACAATCTTATAACTATTTAAAATAATACTTTTCAACTTGAATATATTGTAAAATGTAATTTATTGCTGTGATCAAATCTGAATTTCTAGCATCAATACTTCAGTCTTCAGTGTCACATGATCTTCAGAAATCATTCTAATATGCTGATTTGCTGCTCAAGAAACATTTCTGATTATTATCAATGTGAAAAACAGTTGTGCTGCTTTATATTTTTGAAAAAAAAAACCTGTAGTGCATTTTATTTTTCAGGATTCTTTGATGGATAGAAAGTTCAAAAGAACAGCATTTATTTGCAATAGAAATCATTTGTCACATTAAAAATGTCATTACTGTGTATATAAACTCACTTCATGATGAGGATATATACAGCATACATGACCACCAGCACCAGACTCTCCCACCTGAAACACAACATCAAAACCACATGTCAGATGGAAATTTACAAAAATCTGACAGGAGAGGAAAATTAAAACAGACTCACCACACAATCTTGCCATCATAGATGAACTGATGTCACATGACAAGACAAACAAAAAGATAATCAGTTCTGTTACCGTTTAGTTAGTAAGTATATCTGAATATAAATATATACTGTATATATATATATAGTGGTGGCGAAAATTATTAGAACACTAGTATTTTCACGAGCTACAAAATGGTTTTAAGTCAGTTATTTCAATCTGTAGTGTGTCAATAGGAAATACCAGGTTTTTTTTTTTTTTAACAGAGCAGATATTCATTTGAGACTCACCACAATTAGAGCAACTACAGACAAAATGTAGAAGAAAGAGTCACGGAAAACAGCCCACCAGGTCAGTAAGACCACCTACAGACAACAACACAGACTACTGTTAAATACATAAACGCATGAAGATACACTGTACACTGAATATGACCTATGATTTACAAACAGAGAAAACAAAGCAAAAACATGAAACTGAATAAAACAATAAAACTTCATTATGTTCATGTAATTCAGACAGGGGCCTCTAGTTGTTATCTCAGAAATAAAAATGAATTTATTTTTAACTGCATTTTGTGTAAAAACCTTTTCTCATCAAATGAGTAAATAAATGAACAAATAAATAAATAAACCCAAGAAAATAATGAGTTAAAGAATAAAAAAATGCAGTTAATATAGAAAAAAACAGGGTCAAGGTTAAAGGTGGGGTAAGCGATTTTTAAAAAACGCTTTAGAAAACTGATTCGGGCCGAATAGCAAAACAAACTTGTAGCCAATCAGCAGTAAGGGGTGTGTCTACTCGTGATGTGGAGGAGAGAACGCTTAGTGTACAGGACGGACATTAGCTGAGACGAGCGACAGAAAGATAGAGATGGCGGATAAAAAACAAAAGAAGGCTTAAGGCAAGAAGTAGGACCCGTGTAAATATCAGATCAGTTTTCCAGCGCTGGAGAGAACTCAAGGAGCGGAAGGCCTGCGATCGGACGCCGAGGTTGCTTTGTTTCTTCTCGATAGGTGAGTAACACCGTGTCTGCGCTGCAACAGCTAAAGTCTGTCTAGTACACTGGACGTGACAAAGCGACTGTTGAAAATCATTTGAAATTTGTGTCAATATAGAACGCAGCAGCAGTTTTCTGTCGGGGATTTGTCGTGTCGTGCCGCACCGCATCCAGTGTAGACCATAAATATGTATATATATCTATGGTGTAGACAACATCACTGATTATAATGAGTTCTATAGTATTTTGTTGCGCCGCACCGCTCGGGTCCGGTGTAGACATGATGTAACATTGGTTTTGCTTTGTTTCACAGAACTAATCGTTGCCTGGGTTGCGTACGTATGTGTGGGGCGGAGCTATCAAAAGAGGGGCGAGACCCTTTTAGGGTAGGGACTTGGGGTGGGGTTTGTTTTGGTGATTTCAAATGTCAACATTGGCTACCAGAAATCGCTTACCCCACCTTTAAGTTGGAAGGTAAAGTTTCTTAGTGTGAAGAACATTTTAATAATCTGAAGAATCTTTTTCCACTATAAAGAACCTTTTGTGGACTGGAAAGATTCCATGGATGTTAAAGAGTCTTCATGGAACCATCAGTGTCAATAAAGAACTATTTTATTTTCAAGAATGAAGTGTTTTTGAGGTTATTTGGACATACATTTCTTGATGTCTCATTACAGATTCTTCATATCAGTGTTTTGGGGCTGGTTTCTTTAATGCACCATTATATAGATGATTTTCTATAGATGCATCAATAAAATATTGCTCACTTGGAAGTCCGATTCTTTCCTACGAACTGGTTCTTTCGGACAGTTTGTTTCAATGAACTGATTCACCAATTTATGTAAACATGCAATGACATAAAATATACATATTATAAGTGCTATTTTTGCACATGTAGACCGATCATTTCGCTTCATAAGACCTCGATATATCGTCAGGAGCCACAGGGATTCATTTTCTCTTGCCTGATGTGCTTTTTTGACTCTCAAAGGGACGGTAGCCATTGACTTGCATTTTATGAATCACCAAGGACCACGGTTTCAGCTCAAAATCTTCTTTACTGTTCTACTGAAGAAAAAAAGCCACCTACATCTTTGATAGACTGAGGCTGAGTAAACTCAAGTTTAGGTGAATGGTCCCTTTAAGGCTTGTGTTGGAGAAGATGCACAAACACACCTGTCCAGCAAAGATCCCACAAACTCCGATGATGCAGAGGATATTAAAGACGGCAGAGCCGACGATCGTTCCAACTCCAACATCACCGTGAGTGATGAAGACACCTGGAAACAGACACAATGAGCAAAAGTGCTGCACGAAAAGAGCGGGAACAACGGTTGTGTAACTTTACCTATAACAGAAGCGAAGAGTTCGGGCGCTGAGCTCCCCGCCGCCATGAACGTGGCTCCAGCCACATCCTCGCTCAGATTCAGCTTCTGCACAACACAACAACAGCAGACGATTCACATCCAACAAAGCCTCTGGCACAAACACCGCCCAAATCTGGAGCATTATGTTTTATGAGCTTCTGAAAGCCTCAAAGTGGGTCAGAGGAAGAACAGCGCAGATTCTGCTGCTCTCATTGTACCGCGGTATTACTCAGATCAACTGGGAATTCGCTTCTGAACAATCCTACCTCACAGATTTTCTCAAGAGACATCACGAAGTAGTCGTCGCACACGATCGCCAGGGCCAGGAACATGTAGAGAGCCTGTAAGAAGACCACAGAAGACTGTAGAAACCTCAATTCCAAAACCTCAAAACCTCAACTTATTTCTCCTAAATACCAATACGCACATGGAGACTTTTATTTAAGTCTCCTGCTTCTTAGATGTTGCTCCTATGAAAAAAATACCAGTAAAGATCTCAAAAGTGTCTCAAACTGAGCTCAGAGTTGCCAGTATACTATAGTCTGCGATCAAAAGTCAGAGATTTCATTATGAACCCAAACATTTTTCATCAAATACTCCTGGACCAAATGATCAAAGTTATAATATCCACATTTATTTTTAGCTCTGTAATTTTAAGCCAGAAATAGCTATGACAGTACAGAGGTATGAATGTTTTTATTTTTTAATACTATTTACTCACAGGATGTACCGCTGATTGTGGTTTAAGTGCATATGGCATAGCAAGTTAGAGCTGACTAACAATGTTTATCAGTGTTGTTGCTGTTATTAACTAAAACCGACTACAAAAAATTGTTTTTGTCAACTGAATTTAAGCTGAAAAACATAAAAGCACATGGAAATCTCAGAAAATAAATCTTAAAAACCTTAAAGGGTTAGTTCACCCAAATTCTGTCATTAATTACTTACCCTCATGTCGTTCTAAACCCGTAAGACCTTCGTTCATCTTCGGAACA
>NW_015547712.1:1028812-1029226 GCF_001515605.1 Sinocyclocheilus anshuiensis
AAAAAAAAAAAAAAAAACGACTATTCAACAATTCGTCTCCTCTGCGTCACCCTGGTGCCATTTTGGAGAATATCTACAGAACGCGTATCCGCATGATGCAGCTGACACAGAATAGCATACGCTGTTTGCGTTCAGTGGATATTCTCCAAAATGGCACAAAGGTGGAGGAGACGAATTGTTGAATAAAGTCATTATTTTTGTTTTCTTTGCATACAAAAAGTATTCTCGTAGCTTTGTAAAGTTGAAGTTGAAGCCCTGATGTCACATGGATTATTTTACCAATCTCCTTGCTACGTTTCTGAACCTTGATCGTGGTAATTACATTGCTGTCTATGCAGGGTAAGAGAGCTCTCAGATTCCATCAAAAATATCTTAATTTGTGTTCCGAAGATGAACGGAGGTCTTACGGGTTTG
>NW_015547712.1:1029720-1031475 GCF_001515605.1 Sinocyclocheilus anshuiensis
ATGACAGAATTTTCATTTTTGGGTGAACTAACCCTTCAAATCTTAAAAAACATTGAAAAACAAAATGTTAAATAAAACATTTTAGCATAATGTTAAAAAAAAATTTTTTTAATTTTGCCTTGGTAACTACGTAACTGAAACGAGTGTAAGAACTAAAAGACTAAAACTGATATACAAAATAAAGATAAATAAAAACAAGAATTTAAATTAATAACATGAAATTGCTTAAACTAAAACTAAAATAAAAACTGAAAATATACAAATAAAAACTAATTATATTATTCAAATATTATTAAATACTATAAAAGTCTAAATACTAAGTACTAACTAAATACTAAGAAAACACTGATCTGTATAGCAGTTATTTTAGTATCACTGATATATACTATTATAGTTATTTAAATTAGATTTTATTTTTATATTTTATTATCATTTTAAAGTTTTAGTAATATTTTTGTATTTGTAAATTGTGTTAGTTTCTGTTATATACTATACAGTTGTAGGTTTTGGTTATTTTAGTACTTCAACAAGCTAAAAACGAACATTTTGAAATGTTGCAATGGAAATTAGGTGAAATAAAGTAAGTTTAAGGTTTGTAATATTTTAGTTTAGTTTAGTTCTGTTTAGTTTATTTATGTTATTTTAGCTATGTTTATTTTTATTTCAAGTAATGTACATTTTTTAAATAGTTTTTAAAATTAAATTTTTTGAGTTAAAGATAAAAAATCCTGCTGTATAGCTACTTAAAAAAATATATAAATAGCACATTTAAAGGAAACTCTATTGCCCCCTTCAGTACTGCTGTTTGTTTCCACCACAAAACTGTAATTTTGTGCAACATGACTGCATGAACTACACATTCACAGTATGTTTCTGACCTTACTGTATGTCAACTATTGACCCATTGTGTCTCTATTCACGTCTCCTAGAATAAACACTTTGAGGAGAAGCACATGTGAAAAATCCTCACAAACCCCTGAGAAATGAAAGCTTCCAGAAGCCCGCTGGCCGCGTTCGCCTGCCGTTTATCATGGCTGTCAGCTCCAGAACACCGTCTCTCCTCCTCTGCATGCACAGTGTGTCCTTGCTCTCCAGGCCTGACTGATCCAAACCTCTGGATTCACATCTGCATTCACTGCAAAGCCTTTCTTCATCTAGCTTAATGATCTGCCAACCCAATACAAGCTCCTGCTTATCCACAATTTGAAACCAAAGCAAATGCAAGCAGACACTACGATGACCTTCAGCAGTGAGGATGACGATGGCATCAATGACGAGGCACGTTTGTTAACTTAGAAAGTTGATTTGCACCTAAAACAGCCATAGATTTTCCATCCTTGTAATCAAATAGGCTGTTTTTACTTGCAATAGACCTAAGTTTGCTGTAATGTTTATCTATGTATCTATATCTATATGTATGTATGTATATTATATTAAAGGGGTCATATGATGCGATTTCAATTTTTCCTTTCTCTTTGGAGTGTTACAAGCTCTTGGTGCATAAAGAAGATCTGTACATTTGCAAAGACTAAAGTCTCAAATCCAAAGAGATATTCTTTATAAAAGTTAAGAGTCAGCCACACCTACCTAAAACGGCTCGTTCTAACATGCCCCCACATATTTACGTCACGATGTGGGAATATTTGCATAACGCCGCCCAAATGTTCACGCAAAGAAAGAAGGCGTAACTTTTATTCTCGCTGTAGTATTGTTGCCGCCGCCGCCATGTCGTGGAGACGCTGTGTGTTTCATTGT
>NW_015547712.1:1031485-1047971 GCF_001515605.1 Sinocyclocheilus anshuiensis
GTTGGGTTAGTCCATATTTGACCCAAAGTTGGGTTGAAACAACCCAGCATTTTTTAGAGTGTACACAAAATAATGTTCTTTTTAGCAACATCATATGACCCCTTTAATACATATCACAATACTTTGCCTACTTGATTAAACACAGTACTTTAGATTTGTTGTTTTGCATTACAAGTTTAAATGTTATGTTTAAATATGCAAATGTGTATTATATAATTAAATATGCACTACTTTGCATACATTGCCAGAACAGAAATCTGAATATTAGATAAAGTCAGGTTCAAAACTCTTGTATCATTTTGTTTACAAATTAGAGTTATTGGTATTTATTGAGGGGATTTTGGATTTGTCTTTAAATAAATAAATCAGAAAATACTGTCAAAAGCCAGGAAAAAAAAACATTTTCACCATTTGTGACCCTGGACCACAAAACCAGTCTTAAGCCGCTGGGGTATATTTGTAGCAATAGCCAAAGAAACATTGTAAGGATCAAAATTAGTGATTTTTCTTTTATACCAAAAATCATTAGGATGTTAAGTAAAGATCATGTTCCATGAAGATATTTTGTAAATTTCCTACCGTAAATATATTAAAACTTAACTTTTTTGCACCCTCAGATTCCAGATTTTCAAATAGTTGTATTTCAGCCAAATATTGTCCTATTATAACAAACCATACATCAATGGAAAGCTTATTTATTCGGCTTTCATGTGATGTATACATTTCAATTTCGAAAAATTGACCCTTATGACTGTTTTTGTGGTCCAGGGTCTCATATTATTAGGTATAAAACATTACATAAATCAGATTAATCATACAGTATATAAGCAAATCCCTCTGGGGGGAAAAAAACTTCAGAATATAGATAATAATAAAACCAAAAGTTTGGTGTATGTAAAGATTTCTGGCTCATTTTGAGAAAACAGTCTTTAAAAATCTACACATGCAAATAGATACACTTTAATAAAATACACCTAAATGTGCATTTTGGATATTTTCTTTCCACTAGTCTGAAGAAAGACATGTTATGGAACCAAAATGACCAGTGTCTATAAATAAAAATGGTAAATAAGCCACAATAATAACTTATAAACAGCAAATGTGTCAATAAAACTTACTAACATCCGTTAGGGGTGATTTGCTGGTAAGCATTTTACAGACCATAAAAAAGCATCAATTCCCTTCATGAATAGTAAATTTACTGTAACAAACAGCATAAATTACTGTATAGTTAATCATTCCAGACGGATATTTCCGTGATAATTTCCAGCCACAGGGGGCACCAAAGGACAGAAATCCCACACACGGCATGTCGTGATTGTTTGTGTGAATGCATAATTCAGACCTGAGCCATGTGTGATGCAAACATTAGAGCATTAGAGTGGCGGCATTACATAACCACAGGAAGATTTTAATTGTGCTGCTCATAGCTGATGGAGTTAAATCACTGAAAACAGCAAAAAGATCAAATCACGCCGGGGAGCAGCAGTGAATGTGCATCATTACTGTGACCAAATTCTCTCCTTTATACCTTTACCAAACTTCTGTGCAAAAATAACCCGGATCAAATTTCCCTCAAACCTGCAGTGATGCAATTTTCTAAATGTACTTCGCTAATCTGAGGAAAGAGAGAGAGATAAATGGACTTCCTTACCGCTATGATATGCAGCAGCACACCACCGCTCTTCCGCTCAGCGTTGGTGAAAATATCATCTGGAAATTCACGGATGGCTGTAAAAAACACAAACACACATTTACAGTCATGCATTTTGCACTGTTTCGGATTAAAAACTGCAAAAGAATGGTCTTGTTTTCCATTACAAATATCTAAACACTTAAATCAAGATACATTTAAGCAAAATGACTCAAGATGTTAGGTTTTGTTTTTTGTAAAAGTTATCCAAATTAAGTGCCTTTTTTTTCTTAAAATTAGAAAAATGTAAATGTTCCTTGATTCAATAATGTTTAGATATTTGTACTAGAAAACACAATATAAATACTTTTTTGCAGTGTACAAATATCAGTTCATTCTTATATTAAGATACATTTACTTGAGAAGCAATACGACAAGATATTAAATCTTGTTTTCTGAAAAAAAAAAAAGATTGATTATTAAGTGAATTTATGCCTAAAACAAGACAAAATATTTGCTAATGGGGTCAGAAAAATAATCTTGTTTTCCCTTTGAATTAAGTTTAATTTTCTGACCCCACTGGCAGATTTTTTTCAATTCCCTTTGACACATCAGAGCTAATATCTTAAGTCATTTGTGTTACAGAGGAGGCTCCCGTACCGCCTCCTCTGCACCACCAGAGGGAACTGTCCCCAGAGTATTAGCAATCTCCCATTCGGACTCCATTTCCCATCATCCCTCTTACCTGGGACTGATTACACAATCACACCTGCATCTCATTTACACACACACATATTAAAATTACCAGTCAGACTGCTTGTTAATGACACTACAATTACCACTACCGCTCTATTAGATTCCGGATCGGCTGATAACTTTGTCTCATATGAATTCGCTCAGCACCACAAACTAAAACTTACCTCTTGTAACTCTCCCCTGGCAGTGGAGGCGCTAGACGGACGGCCCCTTGGAGAGGGGAGGATTTTAATGCTTCTTAAATAAATGTATCTTGGTTTAAGGATGTTTAGACATATGCCTGTTTAACGTAAAGCCAGACTGATAACGTCGGTCACAAATCTGAAACCTTTACATGATCAAAATACATGACATAAACTTAAAAAAAAAACAGACATTCTGATATAGAATTTTCATAACCATCATCAATCATCCAAAACAGAAAGCAAGAGTGTAAACCAGCACATAACAGCTTGAGGAATGAAAAGTGATGATACACGAGGAACAAACCAACACAAATGGCAGATTAAAGTACAACAGATTGATGGATAAACCGAGCAAACAGAACAAATCACACAAACTGATCTGCTTCTGATGCGTCTGTGTCAATATCATGTAACATGAATACTATATCCTGTGTTTTCAATATGTATTTTCAGTTATTGTACTTTACTTTATATTATTATAGCTCTATAAAACATGACAGGATGAGCCAGATGTCTGTTACAGCCACTGTCATTTATTTTCTTATTTTGATTTATCTGATATCAAAGTAAAACAATAAGCTACAAGAAGTGCAATCCATTAGAACAATAAATAATAAAATGTATTAATTTATATTTGGTATAATCATCTACTATACATGCAATTATACTGTGCTACAACTACTATATATCTACAGTATAATCATCTCTTAATACAAGAAAAGCTCATTTGCATAATATATTAAGACATAAGAGATCTTAGGCATAAATGTAACAAAACTATGTTGTTTCCACCATGGGCAAAAAAGGTCATTGTAATTTTTTATCCCATAATTCTGCATTTATATCTCGCAATTCTGACTTTTTATTTCAGAATTGAGAGATATAAACTCAGAATTGCAAGATGTAAATGCAAAATTATGAGATTTAAAGACAATTGTGAGCTATAAACTCGCAACAGCAAGAAAAAGTCAGAATTGTGAAATAAAGTCGCAATTACCTTTTTTATTTCATGTCAGAAACAAAAAAAAAACAGACTTGCGAGAAAGTGAGTCAGAATTTTGAGTTTATACCACAATTTTCGAGAAAAAAGTCTGAATTAAGTATAATGTAGAAACTTTTAAAGCTGCTTTGCAACAATTTGTATCGTGAAAAGCGCTATACAAATAAACTTGAATTGAATTGTGAGACAAAAAGACACATTTCTTATTTTTTTATTCCATGGCAGAAATGTGCTTCCATTCAAAAGAGAGATTTTTAGGTTTAAAACAAGAAAAATAAATAAAATAATAATAATAATGTAATTCAAGATATATTCTCTGAAAAGTCCCAAGTTCTTGTTTTAAGAATGTTGAAAACAAGAGAAAAAGCATCAATAGAATGCGTGTTGTACTATAGTATCAGCATCCATTTAATCAGAAAAAAAGTTTTAGAAAGAGAATTTCACATGCTCCACATTTCAAAACAACATATCTGGTCCACGTCTTTTATCTAACAAACCCAGAAGTGGGGGAATTAATAACTTATTCATGAATAAGTTGCTGATGCATAAACAGAAGAGAGATTTCTAGCTCACAGCTAGAAGGACTGGAGACATAGAAATACCATCAAATATGACTAAACTCAGTGTTGAGATAGAAAAATGGGCTGGAAAATTGAGAATTCAGGATGTTTAGAGCGGTTTGAAATGCCACTTTTGACGGCATGAGTTGTCTATCTGCTGTGTGTTCACTTGACATTCTTTGTTCTCCGATGTTTTCCACACAGATCATTGATATCTGAAAAACAACTGAACTTCCAGAACCGAGTCGTTCAGTCTGAGCTGAGTTCAGTCTTGTTTGTGTAAACTCAATATACTGTATCGTGTACACTGCCTGCTGTTATTAAAAATAGCATGTGAAACAATGCAACAACCTCACTATGTTGCATGTGTAATTCAGCAAACACCGTCCAGTTGTCATTTTGATTATTTTTCAATCATATGTTATGTAAGATGTCTTAACACAAATGGCGTGCACCTACCATTCTCAGTGACAACTGAACAAACGTTTTTTCAAACATCTTTTGACTCAGATTGCTGACTTAAATGTTTATATTTGTAAACTGTACAGTTGTTATTGCAATGCTATTGCATCGTATTGCGATAAAAAAATACAGTATATACACTGCACAGTATGCAGTATGCTTATTCAGTGCTGAACAGCATATTTACACATTTTGGCAAAGTTGTTTGCATTGCATTCAAAGTATTTGTTTTGTCAGTTAATGCATTCCTTGGGAATCGAACCCATGACCTTAATGTTGTTAGTGTAATATATTTTATGAGCTACAGGAATAACAACACTGAGATGTGCAGTTTAAAATAAAATATAAAATAAAATAAAATAAAATAAAACAAAAAGTAAATTAAAAAAAACACAAACTGATCTGCTTCTGTCTCAATATCTTGTAAAATAATATTATATTTTGTATTTTCAATATGTATTTCATAAAAAAGAATAGCTCTTAAAACTTGACTGAATGAGCCAGATGTTTGTTTGAAGCCACTGTAATAAAAAATTATAATATATAATTTAGAGTTGATATTGCTTCAAGGTCAAGTTGAGTCTATTGCATTGTGGAATACAGTATTTTTCACAGTTTGCTCTGATTGTGTACTGCATATTCTAGCCAATATTGTATATCATTCTGGTATTCTATGCATACAGAACATTCACATATTGTGCACACCATACATACTGCAAAAAGTACTATGATCGCCTCTCAGATAATCCCCATGCAGCAGGACGTCATTAGAAATGCCAGAACATGCAAAAGCAGCCTGTCCCTCACCATGAGTCAACACTGTCTCTCCTCAGCCGCCTCTAAGAATAGCAGCATATAGATTAAACTCCTGGACAGGTGAAGGTGACTTTTATGCTCCATTTCAGGCAATGGATTCGTTAAGCAGCCGCTCATCATGTGTGCTCTTAGTTTTGCAGGGAACACATCAATATTCCTCGTCTGAAAACACGAGCAAGGACGGCGAAGGAATGCAATGATTAGAGCTTCATCTTAAACGATCAATAAATCATCTGTCTGTCTGCTTTCACACTGACGATTTACATGCACCTTTATAAGCAGTGCTGTTAAACCGGAGCTCATGGAAACTGAACACTGTGATTATGTTAATGTGATTAAACTCGTAATTAGAGTAACAATAATCACAGCGAAATCCAGACAGTATGAAACATGACGGAACAGAAACAGAACAGCTTTACATAACGAGGCATTGTGTTTTTTATATTTTCAATAAAACAAAGGACACCAAGTGCACTAGAACCAGTGCATATTTACCATTTAAAACAAGCAAATAAAAGCAGCTTTATGGTAGCATACTACCATATTATTCTTACTGTTTCTGCTGTATGTAATGCATAAAAACTACCATTCATACCATTTTTTTATTTTTTTGAAAGAAGCCTCTTATGCTCACAGTGATCATTAAACTCTTTAATTAATGCTTTAACATTAATGCTTTAAACTCTTTTGAATGTTTAAATTGGCAAGGCCTAAAAACAAGTGCAAATGATAAGCTTTCGTGACGATGAGCGTCTTTTTAGGCTGGCCTCAGCCAGTTGGTTGAGATCGCCGGGGGGCCCCCCCTCAGCCGTGGGCCCCTATAATCGTCACCACCTTTCACCCCACTAGTGACGGCCCTGTGTACACTATACATATTTTATGCAAGAATAGTTAAACATTGCATATATGCAATTTCCCATAATCAGTGAAGTGCATATTTTGTGTGCAATAGTTGCAGTATGTGAACTGGAACAGAACTGATCCAGTTTCCCTAAACATGTTTGTGTTTCCGCGCATTGCTTCATGAGAACGTCAGTCGTGTGTGTGAGTGAACATGTCATGCTCTCCTGAGACACACACTCATCTGTGCTCATCATGAATTATATCACAACAGGTCAGTGTGGAGACTCACTGCTCCATTGTGTCGTGGTTAACGTTCCTCCCTCGTACACAGACGTTTGGGCTCATCGCATTTCTCCAGCTACCGATCATCACAGGCAATTAGCTAAGCATGACTCTCCCGTCTGAGTATGCCGGGAAGATCGCTTGTGAAGATAAGTGTCCTACATTGTAATACGTAGTACGAGAGCCAAAGATGTCAAGATTATCAGTGAGGAAGGTGGAACATGCACTTAAATCATTAGATATGAACGGACGGATGATCAATAGCATGACCTTGGAGGTTTCCTCCAATGATTAGTGGTTAGGGACATTTCAGTGTCTGTGACCAGTGTTAAAGCTTGCTGTGTAACTCATCGACGGGTTTATAAGTGAAAGTCATAAGTCTGATTTCTATGGAAGCCTGTTTCCCTCACGGAATAAGAAATAATGGTAATTGTGACTTTTTATCTCACAATTCTGACTGTCTCTCTCCCAATTCCAAGTTTACATTTCACAATTCAGATATTCTGAGTTTATATCTAAATTCTGAGTTTATATCTCGCAATTCTGAGTTTATTGCTCGCATTTCTGTTTATTTCTTGCAATTCTGTGTTTATATCTCGCAATTCTGCATTATATCTCGCAATTCTGAGTTTGTCTCTCGCAATTCTGCATTTATGTCGCATTCGCAATTGCGAAAAAAAGACAAAAAAAAGTTTTTATTTAGCAATTCTAAGTTTACATACTGCAATTCTGCATTATTTCTTGAAATTACGCATTCTGCGTTTATATAATCGCAATTCTACGTTTTTATTTTGCAATTCTTATATCAATTCTGTGTTAATATTTCACAATTATGAGTTTATACATCGCAATTCTGAATTAATCTCCCAATTGTGTGTTTATATGTCACAATTCTGAGTTTATATAACAGAATTCTGCGTTATTTCTCACAACTCTGACTTTTTTCTCTGAATTCTGAGTTTATAGCTAACATATTTTTGTGCTTCCATCACAAAACAAGAAATAAAAAGGGTATACTGCAACATTTTATCTCACAATACTGACTTTTCTCTCACAAGTTTACAAGATAAGTGTCCTACACATTGTAATACACGGAATGCTGAACAAGAGCCAATTCAGACTTTTAATCTCAGAATAGCAAGTTTATATCACAATTCTGTGTTTAAACAGAAAAAAAGCAGTTTTTTTTTTATCTCTTAGTGAAAACAAGCTTCTGTAGATCGCTTCTTTTCAAAAGCGTGCTGATTTGAAGAATCATTCATGACAGACGAGTTACACACTGAAGTTTCACCGCTGAAGTTGAGTTGGACGAATATTGCATGTTGTCATGTTACAATATAATGCAATTAACCTTTAATACTCTTTAAAATGTATTTGCATGTTGCGTAAGAGAGATCAGTAGATGGGACATCTGTTACAGACGCACGTGTGGACAGACACAAGCTCTTTACAAAATCAAAAGGCTTACATCTGGACAGATAATAGACTGATTTCATAATGCTGGATGCTTATCAAATGTGCTTACAAAACAACTGGAGCACAACAAGAACACACTTTTTACCTATGTGCGGATAAACGTTCCGCGTGCATACACAAGGGGCAAAAGTCGAACGTTTTTCTTTCTAATATTTTTTTTTAAATTCTGAATCCATAATTTTAATTACCTGAATAATATTAGACATTAAAAACAATCTAAAAAAAATAAAGTTTTTAAATATCCAATATAATTCATCATTTTAAATTTAATCAAAAATATTAATTGTTGTTGTTATGTTCCTATTAGACATAATTGACAATCAAAAAAAGAAGGAAGTTTTTTTTTTTTTTCACACACACACACAGGTTTGTTTTTGTGAATTGTGGGGACTCTAGGCGTAATGGTTTTTATACTGTACAAACTGTATTTTCTATTGCCCTACACCAACCCTACATCTAACCCTACCCCTCACGGGAAACTTTCTGCATTTTTAGATTTTCAAAAAAACTCATTCTGAATGATTTATAAGCCTTTTGAAAAATGGGGACACTCAAAATGTCCTCATAAATCACCTTCTCGTTGTAATACCTATGTCAAACCCATGTCATTATACAAATTTGTGTCCTCATAAATCACAAACACAGAGACACACACATATATATATATCATATAATATATAACTTGTGTGTAAATATAATGTGTAGATATATGACTTAAAATATTTTACTATTACATTATTAATACATTCTCATAATTATAATCCATAATTTTAATTTTCTTGAATCATATTAGACCTCTTTACCTATTGACAAAACTGATGTCTTTATAGACAACCTAAAGAGCAGCAGCAAGGTTTTAAATATATTTACAATTCATATGCTGTATGTGACCCTGGAGCACAAAAGCAGTCTTATGTCGCTGGGGTATATTTGAAGCAATAGCCAAAAATACATTGTATGGGTCAAAATTATTGATTTTTCTTTTATGCCAAAAATCATTAGGATATTAAGTAAAGATCACGTTCCATAAAGATATTTTGTAAATTTCCTACTTTAAATATATTAAAACTTAATTTGGACAACTTTAAAGATGATTTTCTCAATATTTGGATTTTTTTGCTCCCTCGGATTCCAGATTTTCAAATCGTTGTATCTCGGCCAGTTTGCCATGATACACATTGATACTGGTTGTAAAATCAATTGATAGTGATGCAACATTTTAAAAGGGGGAAATGAAATATGATGGAAGTTTATTATGTAAGAAGAAAGTGTGTGTGAAGTGATACAACATTTGAGCTGCGTAATAAGTCTTTATTTGTCCTGTATGCAGAAAGTCTGTGTATATTGGGTGTTCTGAAATGATGTAATTTCTCTGTGGGGGATGTTCGCTCTGGGTTATGTAAGTCTGGGCTCTGGATGCTCGACACATTTAACAAGCTGCTTTTTGGCTAAAAAAGTTGGTATGATAGAAAAAGAAAAGGCTGTTTTGGCACGTTTGGCAGTGCTGAAGCAGGACAGAGGCGGGATGAGTGTTTCTGTTTCGAGTCCTCATGCGAGAAGCCGTGAGTCAGCATCACAAAATCTCCAGTCATCAATCTGAGCTCAGCATCCACCAGCCGTGTGTCCTTTAACCCCCACAGATCGGATGTCCTGCCACAGTCATTTCAGCCTGCTCACAGATTATGTGCATTTATGTCTTATTTCTACTAGGGATGGGTCTGGAAGAGTCCATTAGTGAGTTTAGCTGATAAATTTGGGGATTAATTTAGAGACAAAACTTCTTGGAAGAGGCTTTTAGTGTGCTGACAGTGTTATATGTTGAAAATATCTCTAATTTATACTTATTTAAATTTTATACTAATGTATACTTATATCAACTTACACTTTCAAGTGTGCAGAGGCTGAATTTATAAATATCGTTTTTACCATTTTATCATTCAAATAATATTTTTTCATATATTTTTTGTAAAATATTATGTATATTATGATGTATATTTAAAAATATTATTTATATATTATATATTACCATTTATTACAGATATTATATGAATTATATTGCATATATTGTAATTTTATTACATATCTTATATTTTAAATACAACTTTAAATACAATTAATTATAATATTAGCATATTCACATTCAGTTACATCTGAAATTGGTTGTTTGTTTTGTGTTTAAATGCATTATACTTTTTATAGGTATAATAATTAATAGATACATTTTGTAATGTATTATAACTGTGGTTACAATTATTAAGGAGATCATATAATGATGCATTTTAAGATGTATTACAAAGCATAATTAATGCATTAAAATACTTTTATTTTTATAATCTATATATTTTACGTGAAGTGTTAGTCATAGTTTTCCTCATCCATGTTTCTCATTCTAGTTCTAGTTCTGAAGATTTGTACATTTGTAAACCCTGGATTAATATCATATTTGCATGTTTGCTTAAGGTTAATAACTTGGATTGAACAACTACAGCACACAACCTGCTTTTCACGCAATTCACTATTCGCCAAGAGTTTGATTGACAGGCGATCTGACTAATCACAACGCTGTACAACGCAAACAAACCAGACAGGATCTGAATAATGTCGGTGGATTTGAGCTTGAAAAAGACAACTTTCCGCAGTTGAAACAACACACTTTCTGGTGTTGTTCATGTTTATTTGGTGCTGTAACTAGTAGTAAAGAAGACAAAAAGATCGGTTCACATGCTGCTTGAACTGAGGCGCTACAGTGATCTGTCACGACATATTAAAGAGCCACAAAACAGTATTTATTGTTTGAATTCCTTAAAAAATGACAAAATTTGAAGGCTGAACATTTGTTTCATACCAAACGTTACTTGCTGTTACTTAAATCCTCTAATAATAAGTTAGCTTTTATTCGTTTTCACTGTTTCTCTCAGACACTAAAACTAAACACGTGAGTTTCTGTGAGTGTACTAAGCTCATGAATATTTAATGAGGCAATGTTGTTTAATTTATGATTGGTTACATTCTAGCACTGCAATGTTTCATACTGTAGATTTGGAGATGAGCTTCCAAACTCTTTATAACTGGTTAAAAGCAGCGCTAAGCACCTTTCAAAATAACAGTTGTGAAACATTCACGCTAAATCCGTGATTAGGCATAATGTAAAAGGATTTTTTAGCTTTACATTTGTGTCATTCTGACTTGCTGTAATTCTTGTATTATATGAATAATTTCTAGATTATTTGTGAATTAAGCTGAGTCATTCTCGTATGATGTCAAGTCTTTCTCTTTCTCTCTCTCATCTGCTCCATTACTTCATTATTCAGTTCATTACACACTTGAGCCGTTTGATTTCTCTGCACTGGCCTCTTCTGCTGATGACACTCAAAGTTCACTGCACACACACACACACACACACACACGCACACAGACACACACACACGCGACTTCAGACCAGGGTCACATTTATAATATAAGATAAAAAATATTTTTATTATAAATATTTTCACATATTAAATGTAAATTTTAAATGATTCTGTGATTCTTTTGCAATTTACCACTGTCAAATTAGATTTATTTTACTTTATATTTTATATATAAAAATATTTTTTATCTTATATTATATATTATTAATATATATATATTTTTTAAAGAGTTTTGCAACTTCTAAATCTACTTTTTTTTAGGAGATTATTGTTCCTTGATCATTGTAATTTTATCTTTGTGATCATTGTAATTTTTTTCTTTCCAATGTATATTCTATCATATTAAGATACCGTGGTATTTACAAGGTACCTCAGCGATCATCATGGTCTGATCATGCTAGTTTCATTGTGCTGAGGTGTTTTTATGGCTGAAACGACACGCCGGATCTTGCTACAAATATACCCCAGCGACTTCAGACCAGGGTCACATTTATAATATAAGATAAAAAATATTTTTATTATAAATATTTTCACATATTAAATGTAAATTTTAAATGATTCTGTGATTCTTTTGCAATTTACCACTGTCAAATTAGATTTATTTTACTTTATATTTTATATATAAAAATATTTTTTATCTTATATTATATATTATTAATATATATATTTTTTTTAAAGAGTTTTGCAACTTCTAAATCTACTTTTTTTAGGAGATTATTGTTCCTTGATCATTGTAATTTTATCTTTGTGATCATTGTAATTTTTTTCTTTCCAATGTATATTCTATCATATTAAGATACTGTGGTATTTACAAGGTACCTCAGCGATCATCATGGTCTGATCATGCTAGTTTCATTGTGCTGAGGTGTTTTTATGGCTGAAACGTCACGCCGGATCATTTGTTTTTGCATGAGATGCACAGAGCGTGAGCTGCTTTGTAAAGGCATGTGTCGAGATGCTCATCTCACCTGGCTCTGTGCAGTTCTTCTCCTCCGTCACATTATCAGCTGTGGAGGACATCAGCCGTCGACCCCAGTGATCATGTGATTCCATATCAGACTCCTCCACAATCATACCATGACCTGCAAAAACAAAACACTCGTCAAATCACCACACAATAAATAAGAGAGTCATGCAGGGTTTGGAACATCATGATGGTGAGTAAATGATGACAGAATTATCATTTGTGGGTGAACTATCCCTTTAAATAGCTCATTTTAGGCTATATTTCTCGAAGATAAGATATTATAAACTTTACAATTATTCAAATGCACAATGACTTTTATCTTATATCTTGGGGTTGCACAGTAACAATAAGCAACAATATGTATGATTATGATATTGAGTACTAGTCTAGGAACTACTTCAATATTTTGGGAATTCCTTGAGGATATTTTGATGTGGTAATAAATATTGTAATTTAATATCTTAAAATGAATATTTTTAGATGCATTAAAATTAAATATTATTCATGTTCATTTGAATATTAACCATACATTATTGTTGAATTATATCATTGCAAATAATTTTTTCAATCAATATCCTAAATTAATACTTGTGCATGCATTAACATTAAATATTATTAATATTATTTTAAATATAAAAAATACAGCATAAATAAATATTAATATTAATATTAATAATTTAAATTATTGCAACTAAAATATTAAATTAATATCTTAAAATTAATACATTTACATGTAACATTTAAAGTTGTTTATATTATACATGGCCTTCACTTTACATTAAATATTAACCATATTAAATACAAATATTGCTAAATTAAATCATTGCAACTAATTTATTAAATTAATATCTTAGGCACTTGTACATATATTAACATTAAATATAATTAATAGTATTTTAAATATAAAGCATAAATACATTTTATTATATGCAACTAAATTATTACATTAATGTCTTAAAATTAATACTTGTACATGTATTAACATTAAACATGGAGCTAATATAAACCATAAATAAATAGTAAATATGAATAAATATTAATCATAAATATTAATACATTAATTAAATAGATTACATGTAGAATTAATTATTAAATTAAATGGTTAAAATTCATCAAATCTTTACATGTATTATTACCATTAAATATTAGTCATATTTAAATATTAACCATAAATCAATATAAACATTAAATATTATTTCTACTACCGTCAGCATACAATTAAACACGAATTAATTCAGCACTCAAACTACTTTATCCACTATACAAGCCTAGAGCAGTTGAATCTCATTAGCATCAAAAAAAGAAAAGGTAGAGCAATAAAGCAGACAACTTGATTCTTTAATGTGCTCAGCTTTAACACAAATGAATCATTTTGTTTTCTGGAGGCCAGCAGCATTTGCTCCACAGCAGGTATTTGCTTCGATCACAGCAAACTCTGACGAGACTCTCACAGAGCAGCTGAGCAGCTCCAGGACAGAGACGCTTCTCAAAGAGCTTCACAACAAACATGTCAAGAACAAGTGTTTGGGAAATTAGACTGAGACCAAACTGAAAAGACTTTTTAGTCAAGTCTAAGTCTCTAATTAAGAAAACCTGGGGAAAAGAATATAATTAACGTATAAAATGTGTAAAAGCAGGGAGAGAGGAGAGTGACAGTATTGCATTTCTTTCCTCCTGGAGCTACAGAAGAAGAGGAGGAAAACAGGATTTGCCTGATTAGAAAGAGAGGGTTGAATATATTCCCTCCGTCTTTGATCTTTCTTTCCTCAGCCATTATGAGAAAAGCAATGAGTCTGACACAAACACATGCTTTTAAGTTACTGCCATGAACAGACGTTTCTGACTGAGAGATAACAGATTTACTATTGTCTGCACGCTATCAGTAATCTTTTAAGCTCCTTGTTTTTATTGTAATTAATGTCTTTGTGTTCGATTACGTCTGAGTTTGAGCTCTGTGTGTGAACGACATCTAGAAGATCAGACTTTTGACTAGACATTACTTGCATATCTACAGAGATTCGAGGAGTTCTGCGTGCACATTCAGACAATTTCTATTAATTTTTAACCAGATTTGGAAGGCTGCTATAAAAGACTTGGATGAATAAATCTTGCATGAAATCTGAACACTTGTGCATCTGTGAACAAATAACACGAGTAAGACCAGCCCAGAACATGCTGTGTGACGCAGTGTTACTTTAGAAATGATATTATCAGTAAGTCATGGCAACTTTTACATTAGTTTAACTCATCAAAATAAGTTGAATTTCAACTCTTTTTTTATGTCATATGAATTTCAACTTGTTTTTTACATTAATGTCAAGTCATTTAAGTTGAAATAACTTGTACAACCAAGCTGATTATACACTCTAAAAATTGCTGGGTTCTTTTTGTTTAACCCAAATGCTGGGTTCAGCCTGTTGGGTCATTTTATTGGGTTATTTTAAATATTTTTACACGGGTGCTGGATTAGTTTATTTTATGTCATATGAATTTCAACTTGTTTTTTACATTAATGTCAAGTAATTTAAGTTGAAATAACGTGTACAACCAAGCTGATTATACACTCTAAAAATTGCTGGGTTATTTTTGTTTAACCCAAATGCTGGGTTCAGCCTGTTGGGTCATTTTATTGGGTTATTTTAAATATTTTTACACGGGTGCTGGATTAGTCTTATGCACACCCCTTCAAGTGAAGTGTTACCGTTTATTTTAACCCAAATGCTGGGTTCAACTTGTTGGGTCACTTTATTGGGTTGTTTTTAATATTTTTACACAGGTGCTGGGTTAGTTTATTTTAACCCAAATACTGGGTTCAACCTGTTGGGTCATTTTATTTTGTTGTTTTTAATATTTTTACACAGGTGCTGGGTTAGTTTATTTTAACCCAAATGCTGGGTTCAACTTGTTGGGTCATTTTATTGGGTTGTTTTTAATATTTTTACACAGGTGCTGGGTTAGTTTATTTTAACCCAAATGCTGGGTTCAACTTGTTGGGTCATTTTATTGGGTTGTTTTTAATATTTTTACACAGGTGCTGGGTTAGTTTATTTTAACCCAAATGCTGGGTTCAACTTGTTGGGTCATTTTATTGGGAAATAAAGGTTTGTATAGGTTTTATTTCATTTATAAAGTCTTTACGGTGCTGTAAATTGTATTATTTTATGCAATGCAACATAAGGATGAGATGTCAGTCAGCTGCGTCAGCAGGGGTCACTTCGCATGATGGACATGCCTTTTGCCTTGAATAACATAAATGGATTTTATTCATTAGCTGTGCATTGTAACTAACAATGTTTTATACTTTAAATAATTGTGTAGGTAGTAAAACCACACAAACGGGGCAAAAATGCGTTTTAAGTTTAGAAACATTTTGAGTCTCCCCCTCCTTTGCCTCACAGTGCTTTGGTCCAAATGCCTGCTTTCCTCTTTTACATCACCTACACACACACAAGTCCGGTGTTTTGTAACTAAGCTGCTGGGTCAATTTTAGCGCTGGGTTATTTTTTTGTACCCAACCGCTGGGTTGACCCTGCCTCCTACGAAACAACCCAGCTTCTGAGTTACAGTCAGAGCACGGGCTTTTTGAGTCCTCTGCAGTTCTCAGCGCCACCGCCGCCGATTTGGTGCACTTCTAAAGCAAAATAAAGGTTTGTATAGGTTTTATTTCATTTATAAAGTCTTTACGGTGCTGTAAATTGTATTATTTTATGCAATGCAACATAAGGATGAGATGTCAGTCAGCTGCGTCAGCAGGGGTCACTTCGCATGATGGACATGCAACCCGCCCAATTGCTACTCAAAACTAACCCAAACTATCCGCGTTTCGAGGGGGTGCCCTGGTAAAAATCGCGTTCCGGGTGCTAAAATACACATTATTGGGGTCGCTTCAACCCACGGACATGAAAAACAACCCATAAATGGATTTTATTCATTATAATACTGAGATTAATTTAATTTGATGTTAAAATATGTTCTCTAATGTCAGTACTGTTTGTTTATGGGCAGGTTTTGGAGTCAGTCACGGCATCTTTCAGCCATAAGCGGAAATCCCGGGGGGGTCGGGGGGGGGGGGAAGGGACCCCCTAAAAATATGATA
>NW_015547712.1:1048448-1069912 GCF_001515605.1 Sinocyclocheilus anshuiensis
TTGACCCAGCGGTTGGGTTACTACCCAGAAGGTTGGGTTAAACATTTAACCCAACCGCTGGGTCAAAACAGCCCAATTGCTGGGTCCCTATTTTACCCAGCACTGGGTTGTATTTAACCCAGCATTTTTTAGAGTGTAATGTCTACAACGGACACAAGCGCTGTCGCGGCGCGACCACAACGGCTTAAAAGCTGTCTAATTTGACACGGTCTCCCTGCTGCACTAATAGTAGTAAGCCGTTCCTCTGTATCCTTACAAGTACAATTTTAGCAGTATTATTTTGTGTCCCCTTCAAAAATTGCTCTTGAGAAATTTTGTTTATTGTCCCCCCCAACTGTTAGACGAAATTTACGCCCCTGCTTTCAGCTAACCTTACGATTAAAACGCGAGGCAGCGGTCTGAAGTTCACAGTTCCTCCGCGAACAGCAGCCCTTCACTGGCTCAGATTTCAGCGACACACCGGCAAGCGAATTAGCACTATTTCGGTAAAAGTGATTACGGAGAATGGTCGAATACACTTAAAATAAAATGCTATGTTTAAATGTTACATTTTTTTATGTCTGAAATGCTTGTCAAACGAGTTTAAATGTATGTAATATTGTAAACTATGCTGTATTCACCCAAATAAATTCAATTTGTCTTGTATTTTGTCCATGTGTTCTTGCTTAATAATAAATGTTCATCTTTTGATTATTGCTGTTGCCTCTAGTAATTCTGTGCGTGATTTTTAATTTCCAGTCCATTTTAAGCCAGCAATATAATACTTTTTAAACAATAGTTTACTTAAATAAAACAACCCAGCATGTTGGGTAAAAACCCAAAGCTATTTACCCATCGCTGGGTTGCCAAATAACCCAAGTTGGGTTGTTTTAACCCAGCATTTTTTAGAGTGTACATAAAAATC
Organism: Sinocyclocheilus anshuiensis; assembly: GCF_001515605.1. Lineage (NCBI taxonomy): Eukaryota > Metazoa > Chordata > Actinopteri > Cypriniformes > Cyprinidae > Sinocyclocheilus > Sinocyclocheilus anshuiensis. The sequence goes on from NW_015547712.1 coordinate 1,049,353, forward strand.
TAAGGCAGCAACTGAACTTAAGTTTTTAAGCATTGCCTTGAATTACTTTTTATTTTTATATATACCTTTTTCATATTAATTTGAGTTAAAGTTTTAGTAATTTTGTTGTGTTTTTGTCATTTGTATTTTTCTTTTTTTAAATACATCCATATAGTTTTTATTAATTTTCATTTAGGTTTTAGTACTCGTTATTTAAGTTAAAACTAAATATATATTTTATTTTATTTCAAATATGATTGCAGTATTTCAAGTAACAACATTTTGTTGTACTTTGAGTTTGGTATGCTGCCATTACCATGTAAATGTAAACATAAGTGGCAAACAATTTAGCAGGCAGTCAAATTATTTGGAATTTATAAATTGACTGTTTTGTTATTAAAAATGTTACATTCATATCATTGTTAAAATCCATAAATGAATGACATTTTGATCTCCCTTTGCTGTCCTGAGAGATCACTGTAAAATTAATTAATTAATTAATTAATTAAAAGTTGTAAATAAAACAAAGTTTATTGGGGTACATTTTGCAAGAAAATACTATTTCAGTCTTTCATCTTTAGAATTTTGATTTAGTGTGCGGTTTCATTATTTGTAAAAATTTACTAGCAATTTCTGAGTGAAAATCGTTTCAAATTGTTTTATTTTTTATCAGTGCTCATCTGTTACTTTGCATTTCCATCATAAACCAGAATTATTTTAGTAGCATTGACATTTCTTGATTTATAGATTTTTATTATAATTTTAAATCAGTTTTTATTTTTATTTTAGTTAGTAAAGTTTTAGTACATTTTGTAATTTAAAAAAAAATATGTTTTGAAATATGTATTATTATTTTTTATTTCCATTTTAGTTATTTTAGGACATCAAGTTAAACTGAATTAAAATGAGTAATGTTGTCTCAGCAACTAGCTGAAATGAAAAGTTTTGTATATTTAATTCTATTTCAGGACACATATATATACCTTAACAACCCTGTCATAAACCAATTTAAACTGGTAAATGCTCGCTGTTTCCTCTTTGTTCTAAAAAAAAATACAACATGGACATAAACTACCTAATGAAAATTAGTATTAAAGTAATAAATGCTATTAGGCTATATAAAATAAAGCTACTATAACCTTTAAAGTCACAGGGGAAATATTATATATTCTACTCTATTCTGTGTGTGCATGTATAATGCATGACATGCCGGTTAAACCCATAAAGCATCATGAGCTTTTGATCAGTTCAGTGATGTGCTGCTCAGTTCATATCGCGATCTGAGCTCAATGTTTCATGATACCAGAGGATTGTGACTTTCATTTGCCCCACAGGAATCAGACGGCACACTTCACACACACACCTGACCATACAAGACAAATCAGCAGAGAATAGTGCATTAAAATCTGACCATGTGTGCATAACGGACCCAACATACCGTCTCCGTCTCACACTGCGGCATATGAGACAGAGACACACACACACACACACAACCTCGTGAGCTGACTACCTACACATATGATGTGCACACATGCAGTCTAGATGGGCAGCTCACTAGGTTTGGAGACACAGCCCTCGTGAAGAGATCTATATGTGTCTCAGCGTCTATTATAGCTCATAGCACACAAACGTCCATACACATCCAAAAATGTGCAGGGCAAACATTTATAATTGAGATTCATTTCATATAAACCACAAACAAGATAATGCCACTAATGAATCTCATAGAATTGATTTTCTGTAGATCATTGACCTCGAAACATACACAAATGTCTGCTTGTCTACACAATGATGCACTTCTCTATATTTCATTGTGTTTAAGGACAGCTGTCCATTTCATATTCTTCATAATTTGTGTACAATGTCATGCCAAAAACATAACTATGTATGTGTGCAAGACTGCATATGAAATTACTAACATAATTTGGAGAAAAAAAAATGTTTTGCATTTCAGTAAAAACTGAAATGCATTAATATTTCTAAATATAATAAAATATATTAACAATAATATTACATACATCCAGACATGAATTATAACCAATAATATTTATAATTAATATTTAAAAAATATTTTAATATTTTTGATTAATAATCTGTTTTTTAAAGCGAATTCTTAGAGGTTACTGATCTCACTAACGGCACTAATTTATGACAGAAATTCAATTAGTAATGCTGTAAAGGATAAACAAAAAACAGGAATATGTTTATTGACTAGCACTCTTAAGATAACTATAGAATTGCAGTAATAGTTCAATTTAAAATTAATATTAAAAGGGGAATTTAAGAATCCCAGGGTAGAAATTCAGTCAGTAATACTGATAAATATGTATGTAAGAGGGACAAATAAAATAGAAAAAAGGGATATGTTTATAGAGTAACATTCTTAAAATAAATATAGAATTGCACTGACAGTTCAATTTTAAAGATAATTTAAAAATTACATTATTTAGGATAGAAATTCCATTTTCAATGCTTAATTTATTTATTTTTTTGGTGGCTAAACTGTCAATCAAACGCTGTTTTTGACACTGAACACTTCTAATATACTATCATTCCCATTTATGAATCTCACTGAACTGACAAGGGTAAAATATCCATACAGATGCGTATCATTTCCGTTTGTCTTGTTTGCGTGAACTATTGGACAGCTGTCCATTTCTGATTGTTTTTAACGTCTATGCCAGCTGCAAAGTCAAATTCCCTCCTCCTCCTCCTGTACCTGCCCATCGCGATAGTGATCGCTCTGTGTCTGGGACATCTGCCCATGAAGCGGACTCACCTGTCCTGGTCAGGATGCTCGACATGCCCCACGCCACGAGCAGAACGCTGCAGACCAAACACACCTGCGCCAGCAGCATCTCCCTCCTCTTGCGCACTTTGAACATCTTGGCGATGATGGATTTCTTGGAGACCGTCGTCATGGTGCGGAAGTTGTAAATAAAACAAAGGTTATTGGGGTACATTTTGCAAGAAAATACTATTTCAGTCTTTCATCTTTAGAATTTTGATTTAGTGTGCGGTTTCATTATTTGTAAAAATTTACTAGCAATTTCTGAGTGAAAATCGTTTCAAATTGTTTTATTTTTTATCAGTGCTCATCTGTTACTTTGCATTTCCATCATAAACCAGAATTATTTTAGTAGCATTGACATTTCTTGATTTATAGATTTTTATTATAATTTTAAATCAGTTTTTATTTTTATTTTAGTTAGTAAAGTTTTAGTACATTTTGTAATTTAAAAAAAAATATGTTTTGAAATATGTATTATTATTTTTTATTTCCATTTTAGTTATTTTAGGACATCAAGTTAAACTGAATTAAAATGAGTAATGTTGTCTCAGCAACTAGCTGAAATGAAAAGTTTTGTATATTTAATTCTATTTCAGGACACATATATATACCTTAACAACCCTGTCATAAACCAATTTAAACTGGTAAATGCTCGCTGTTTCCTCTTTGTTCTAAAAAAAAATACAACATGGACATAAACTACCTAATGAAAATTAGTATTAAAGTAATAAATGCTATTAGGCTATATAAAATAAAGCTACTATAACCTTTAAAGTCACAGGGGAAATATTATATATTCTACTCTATTCTGTGTGTGCATGTATAATGCATGACATGCCGGTTAAACCCATAAAGCATCATGAGCTTTTGATCAGTTCAGTGATGTGCTGCTCAGTTCATATCGCGATCTGAGCTCAATGTTTCATGATACCAGAGGATTGTGACTTTCATTTGCCCCACAGGAATCAGACGGCACACTTCACACACACACCTGACCATACAAGACAAATCAGCAGAGAATAGTGCATTAAAATCTGACCATGTGTGCATAACGGACCCAACATACCGTCTCCGTCTCACACTGCGGCATATGAGACAGAGACACACACACACACACACAACCTCGTGAGCTGACTACCTACACATATGATGTGCACACATGCAGTCTAGATGGGCAGCTCACTAGGTTTGGAGACACAGCCCTCGTGAAGAGATCTATATGTGTCTCAGCGTCTATTATAGCTCATAGCACACAAACGTCCATACACATCCAAAAATGTGCAGGGCAAACATTTATAATTGAGATTCATTTCATATAAACCACAAACAAGATAATGCCACTAATGAATCTCATAGAATTGATTTTCTGTAGATCATTGACCTCGAAACATACACAAATGTCTGCTTGTCTACACAATGATGCACTTCTCTATATTTCATTGTGTTTAAGGACAGCTGTCCATTTCATATTCTTCATAATTTGTGTACAATGTCATGCCAAAAACATAACTATGTATGTGTGCAAGACTGCATATGAAATTACTAACATAATTTGGAGAAAAAAAAATGTTTTGCATTTCAGTAAAAACTGAAATGCATTAATATTTCTAAATATAATAAAATATATTAACAATAATATTACATACATCCAGACATGAATTATAACCAATAATATTTATAATTAACATTAAAAAAATATTTTAATATTTTTGATTAATAATCTGTTTTTTAAAGCGAATTCTTAGAGGTTACTGATCTCACTAACGGCACTAATTTATGACAGAAATTCAATTAGTAATGCTGTAAAGGATAAACAAAAAACAGGAATATGTTTATTGACTAGCACTCTTAAGATAACTATAGAATTGCAGTAATAGTTCAATTTAAAATTAATATTAAAAGGGGAATTTAAGAATCCCAGGGTAGAAATTCAGTCAGTAATACTGATAAATATGTATGTAAGAGGGACAAATAAAATAGAAAAAAGGGATATGTTTATAGAGTAACATTCTTAAAATAAATATAGAATTGCACTGACAGTTCAATTTTAAAGAGAATTAAAAAATTACATTATTTAGGATAGAAATTCCATTTTCAATGCTTAATTTATTTATTTTTTTGGTGGCTAAACTGTCAATCAAACGCTGTTTTTGACACTGAACACTTCTAATATACTATCATTCCCATTTATGAATCTCACTGAACTGACAAGGGTAAAATATCCATACAGATGCGTATCATTTCCGTTTGTCTTGTTTGCGTGAACTATTGGACAGCTGTCCATTTCTGATTGTTTTTAACGTCTATGCCAGCTGCAAAGTCAAATTCCCTCCTCCTCCTCCTGTACCTGCCCATCGCGATAGTGATCGCTCTGTGTCTGGGACATCTGCCCATGAAGCGGACTCACCTGTCCTGGTCAGGATGCTCGACATGCCCCACGCCACGAGCAGAACGCTGCAGACCAAACACACCTGCGCCAGCAGCATCTCCCTCCTCTTGCGCACTTTGAACATCTTGGCGATGATGGATTTCTTGGAGACCGTCGTCATGGTGCGGTCCTGATGCTGATGCTGCTCCTGACCCGCGGTGGTCATCGTCGCGGCTTCAATGAGCGCCGAAACGCACGATGCGCAACCGGAGAGAGACAAGAGCACGATCAGAGAGGTCTGGATCCAGATACAGCAAGCGCAGAATCCCAGCCTTCACCGTCCCAGATCCCTGCTCTCATCAGATTCCTCCCCTCCGCATTGCAACAACGCTGGAAACGTTAAATTCCCGCATGCACGCATCCTGCGGCGCCGCGCGCGCGTGTGAATAACATCGGTCTCAGGTGCCGTCCTTCGGTCCCTCTGTTTGCGAAAGCGTTCCCGCTCTGGAACGTCGGGAACTTTGCGCTCCTCTGATGTCCACCGGAGACACGTGACGTTCCGCGATCCGGTGCTTTCACGGCGATCAGGCTGAAGCGACGCGTCACCCGCACCTACCGCGAGAGTGAAAGCGTCTCATATGAGCGCTGACATGTTATCATGTGCATGCACACTTTCATTAATGCTGATATTCCAAATCTGGAAACCTGCATGAATATGCATATAGTAAATTCTTATTATACAAGTCTGATTAGAAACTTCAAAATATGTTTAGAATACTAGTTCAAAGTTGTTCATTTCGAACATGTGTTTAATATTTCTAAAAGTATAGTACACTTTACAAAAGAACCGTAAACACACACATATAGCTTTGAATGTGAATAAATCCTACAAATATACAGTTGTACATTTCTGTATGAAAATTTACAAATAATGCTACCCTTCAAAAGTTTTGTTCCTTTATTATTTGCATTATTTGTTTAGAAAAGTGATATTTTCATTCAGCAAGCACACATTAAATTATTCAAAAGTGACATTGATGATATTAATAATGTTACAAAAGTTTCTATTTCTAATAAATGCTGTTCTTGTCAACAGTCTGTTCATCAAAATAATCTTGAAAAACAAAATGTATCACGGTTTCCACAAAAATATGAAGCTGCACAACTGTTTTCAACGTTGATCATAATCAGAAATGTTTCTTGTGCAGCAAATCAGCATATTAGAATGATTTCTGAAGGATCATGTGACACTGAAGACTGGAGTAATGATGCTGAAAATTCAGCTTTGATCACAGAAATAAATTACATTTTAAAATATATTTAAATAGTATGCAGCTATTTTAAATTGTAATAATATTTCAACATTTTTACTGTATTTTTGATGTAATAAATGCCTTGGTGAGCAAAAGAGACTTTTAAAAAACATTACGCCTTAAAGGAATATCTCTGGTTAAAATACACACAAAGTGTCACATTAAGGGTGTGAATATGTCACCAGAAGGTCAGATATGAAAGAGAGAGAGAGAGAGTGTGTGTGTGTGTGTGTGTGTGTGTGTGTGTGTGTGTGTGTTTGTCGCATCTACCTTTCTTTCAGTTATATAATGACCTTGAAGGTCAAACGATGGCTTCAGACATGCATGGTGCTTCATCTAGACATATACAATCTGCACTGCTACATTAAGTGTCACGCTTCATACTGTCACCTAATATCTCATCTGTAAGCTATTTATGAGCCTTTAAATAAAACAGCATTGTCATTTTGTGCAACACACATTTACTTAGATGTCCGAATTGCTACAAATTAATCTAAGTCCAAATACAAAATAACTGTATTTTTAAAATTATTAGAGAAAAAATGGGAAAAAACATCACCATAAAACATTTTTTATTTCATAAACCACACACACACACACATACACATATATATCTCGGTCTCCTTGTCCCAGGTCTGCTGTCACAGTCCTGTTCAGCAGACAGAATCCACTCCTATTAACCAGCTTTAATAATGCCAGCGTTTGCCTTAATTAGCCAGACTCATTGTTGAACTCTAATTGCTCACCGTGTTCAATGAAATGCTGGTCAAGTTCAAGATAATGGAAACTTTTCATTCTCCCTTGCAATACAATTATAAAGTATATACACACAGAGGAACGTGAGATGTGACCTCCAGAGAATGAGGACGTTCACAGCCATCTCACCGTCATGATGATATACTAGACTAGAAAAACATCTGGACACATCAGCATCATTCTGCTCAAGATCACACAGGTGTCCTACAGCAGAGAATCACATTCACTATCAACATCATCCACTAGCAAATACTCTGCATGTTCAGCATTACGTCTGTCGTTTTGGCATGTTATACCCGATACACTTCTCTTTTTTTTTTGTGAAATGTTTTGTTTGAGCAGATTGCTTGTTCCACCATTGTTTAAAATTAACTAATTTTCTATTCAAATGTTTCAGGGTCGGTAAGATTTTTTAAAATGTTTTTGAAAGATGTCTCTTTTGCTCACCAAGGCTATTTATTTGATTAAAAATACAGTAAAAACAGTAGTATTGTGAAATATTATTAAATATTTAAATAAGTGTTTTCTATTTCAGTATATTGCAAAATGTGATTCATTACTGTGATCAAAGCTGAATTTTCAGCATCATTACTTCAGTCTTCAGTGTCACACGATCCTTCAGAAATCATTCTAATATACTGATTTGCTGCTCAAGAAACATTTCTGATTATTATCAATGTTGAAATGTTGTGCTGCTTCATATTTTTTGTAAAAACTTTTCTTTTTTTTCAGGATTCTTTGACAAATAGAAAGTTCAGAAGAACAGCATTTATTTGAAATAGAAACCTTTTGTTACATTATAAATGCCTTTAATGTCACATTTGATCAATTGAATGGATCCTTGCTAAGTAAAAGTCTCTCTCAATTTCTTACCGACCTCAAACTTTTAAACAGTGGTAACAATATTTCACAATATTACTGTTTTTACTTTATTTTTGGTCAAATAAATCTTTGCTGAGCAGTAGAGACTTCTCTCAAAAACTACTTAAAAAAATTTTACCTACCCCAACTTTTGAACAGCAGTGTGTATTATCTTTTTGTCATCCCAGTGCTTTTTGATGCATCTAAGTATATCTGCAAAGCAAAAACATTTTAAGACTTTAAAAGTAGGTACAATGCGCTGTGTTCACAAGCTCATACATTTGATTAGTTTGTTTGCAGGGGACAAAATTTGTGTGCCCTCACCATATGGAAATATTATGCAAATGATGTGAGGAAGTGAAACCTCGTGAGTAAAATTAAAATCAAACTCTGAAATAAAGAATAAAAAAATCTATTGTTATTATTGCGGAAACATACAAAACTTTAACATTAGCATTAAATCACTGTTAATCTACAAAACTTTAGAAAGGCTGCACCTTTACTCTTAAAAATAAAGGTTCTTTAATGGCATTGGTGGTTCCATGAAGAACCTTTAACATCCATGAAACCTTTCCATTGATCAAAAGATTTCTTATTGTGTTCTTTTAGATTATTAAAACGTATTTCACATTAAGAAAACAATGGTTCTTTTAAAGGTGTATGTATTTTTCCATAAATATATGATATATGTGCAAATATTTAGAAAACATGCTCAGTTCACATACTCATTTCTCCGAAAAACAGTTCTACAGCCCGTTATTTATTTATTTTTTTTTATTAACATTTTGCAAGTAACATCTGAAATTAGAACACTTCTACAGCCAGTTATTCTAGTTTCAAATGTGTGTTCCGTGTCGGAACTGCTGTCTATATTACATACTGCACTTTTGTTCACTGAAAGGTTGAGGAACCAAAAAATGGTTCTTCTATTTTTTCTAACCTTTAAGAATCTTTAAGGGTCTACAACATTAGCCTAAAACAGTGACAACAGAGATATTTTACTATGGCTTAAAGGGGTCATATGATGTTGCTAAAAATAACATTATTTTGTGTATTTGGTGTAATGAAATGTGTCGGCCGGCAGATTCGACGAAGGAGCACCCGGCGGGCTTGCGGTAACCACATGTGACGACCCCGGGCTGGACTCCGCTTCTTCTGCATGAACATTTGGGCGGCGTTATGCAAATCTTCCCACATCGTGACGTAGACATGTGGGGGCGTGTTAGAATGAGCCGTTTTAGGTAGGTGTGGTTGACTCTTAACTTTTATAAAGAATATCTCTTTGGATTTGAGACTTTAGTCTTTGCAACTTTACAGATCTTCTTTATGCACCAAGAGCTTGTAACACTTCAAAGAGAAAGGAAAAATTTAAATCGCATCATATGACCCCTTTAAGATTAATGAATAGCATGCATGACCGAGTTGACATTAAAATGGAAGTAAATAGCAACAATATTGATTTAATATTGAGTTGGAGTTGTTTGAATTGCTCTTCGGTATCTTACTCTATGTCTTCGGTTGTCTGTGTCTCAGGAGATCATGAGGTGTCCATGGCTCTGGCACAGGAACTTTACACTTCTGTGATCTTGTGCCACGAGTGTCCAGCAGTGGATAAATCCGTTTAGATGACGTCTGGCAGACCTGCATGAGAGCAGCAGTCGACTGAGTTTCACACCAGAGTCAAGGTCATCTGGATAATGAAAAAAAAAAAAAACATATTAAGTCATGTTGAAGTCATGAATGAAGACATATTTTGCATGCAAAAGCCTATTTTAGAAAAGTTATTATTTTTCCTGCAATTATGATCAGAATTATGACACATTGTGATTGCATTGTGCCATTGTTTTCATGACAATTAACTCTGTAAAGCCTGACATATGAAATAATAGTTAGACAAATCCACCATGTATTCAAATATTTTGCAATCTAACTTTGATAAAACTGAGCTAGATGTTAAGTTTTGTGACCACTGACCACTATAGGAAGCATTTGTGTTTATGATAACAGCGACTGTAAACATATGTATTTTAGGTATGGAAATGACATATTTTGAATTTTGATATTTGGGATATTTATTGTGCTACTTAGGGCTATTTTTGACTGGCATGGTTTTGTCACGCAGACCTGGCAACCTGTATGGATGCTTTTTTAGTTGTAGCGTACGTTTTTCTTACTAAACTAAATGATTTTTATTTCTAGAAAAATGCAAAACGATGGCGGTGCTGCGGACGAGTTTGTACAATTATACTAAAACTATCAATCAGAGGCCAGAAGGTATGGAGTTTATTGTTTGCAACAGGTTTTCAGTAGTTTTGATTCTTTTCTGGCCTTAGAAATTTGCATATCAAATATGATATAGGCTTTTCACATGCCTGTAATGCACCTAAATGTTTTACTTCAGTAAATCTACTGTAAAGCAATAATTGTAACAATTTTAGCTTGGAAAATAGCCTATTTCAATGAGATGCACACATGTTTTAGATGTCACAGACAGTGCACTCCAAATTGAATGCATCACTGGCAGGAAGATAAAATATTCATCATAATCACCAGGCGCAGTCACGGCGGTGTGCTGGGGTTTGTTTGGACTGCTCGCGCTCACACAAACATGTTCACAGAATAAACCGTGTCAGCCTGTGCCAGATTCATTACACGCTAAACATGTCCCCTCCAACGCTAATGATTACAAACCTGCGGGCCGGTAAACAGTGACCTTTAGTGCTGCACTCTCAGTCGCATCTGCTCACCATCACGGTCAGCTGAGGAAGAAGAGGACCAGGACGAAAATGAGACTGTTTATGTAATGCAGAAACTCTAAATGTGTATTTCGAGACTCGGTTTATTGCAGCTGCCTATTCATTTTAATGAAAATCCTGCCATCACTGCTAACAAGTTACAATTTGTTAACTACTAGGGTTCACTGTAAGAAATAATAACAGAAATCGTACTGACAGCTCATTACCAGGACATTATCAATTAGTTCTACAGATATTTCCGTTAACTCTAAAACACAAGGCAATGCGGTGTCAAATTCAAAATTCAAATGAAAAAAAAATTTAAATTAAACATTTTACAGGTAAAACACCTGGAAATTCATTCAAATAATATAAAAACAGTACATGGTGCCCTGTTTTTTTTTATTTTTTATTATTATTATTATTTGTTATTACTATTGTTAACTAAAACAAAAAGTCAAATACAAAAAAATCTTGAAAATATAGAACAAAAACAGAACAAATTAGAAAACAAACAAACATATTTAGTTAATTGCCAAGGAAACATTTCTCAATTTCAATTAGTTTAACTGGATGTACTAAAATAACTTAAATAAAATTGCATAAAATCTATATATACATATTTAAAACAACACACACACACACACACACACAAAATGACAAAACATGACAAAACATAACATACAAAAATAAAAACTAATTTAAAACAGCTACAAAAAAAATCTATAATGCTATCTCAATGGTGCTAAAATAACACTACATATTAACCACAGTTAACATGAACTAACAATGAAAATACCTTCTAATGCATTTATTTATCTTTGTTTGTTTCCCAATACACTATTAAAATAAAAGCATTGTAGATGTTAATATTATTTAATGGACCTGAGCAAACATGATTAAATGAATAGTTGTATTCTTATTAATGCTTTAAAAAAAGAATAATAAGTGTTGCTCATTGTTAGTTAATGCATTATTAACTAAAGTTTACTAATGGGCCCATAATGTAAAGTGTTACATCATCATTTACTCATCCTCATGTCTTTCTGTATATGACTTTCTTTCTTCTGTGAAATAAACGTTTTGAAGAACATCCATTCCTCTGTTTCCAATATACAGTATGGTTTGTCAAGCTACAAAATGACAAAAACCAACATTAAAACATAATAAATGTCTTTTACATAAATAAATACACTCATTTCATTAAATATGAAAAGTTTTAAATTAAAAACTCAACATTTGTGGGTGTTATATATTGTATACTACACTCTAAAAAATGCTGGGTTAAATATAACCCAGCGCTGCGTTAAAAGGGGACAAACCCAGCTATTGGGTTGTTTTGACCCAGCGGTTGGGTTGTTTTGACCCAGCGGTTGGGTTCAATACAACCCAACCGCTTGGTCAAAACAACCCAATAGCTGGGTTTGTCCCTTTTTAACCCAGCGCTGGGTTAAAAAGGGACAAACCCAGCTATTGGGTTGTTTTAACCCAGCGGTTGGGTTCAATCCAACCCAACCGCTTGGTCAAAACAACCCAATAGCTGGGTTTGTCCCTTTTTAACCCAGCGCTGGGTTATATTTAACCCAGCATTTTTTAGAGTGTATATTGTTTGCCCAATGTAGAATGCTTTAATTCAACCACTCGCCATCTAGAATTAGCTGTGTGTAGAAGGAACGCTGAGGTTTAAGAGGGTAACCTTTACTCAGACAAAGACAAACCACAAAGGTTATTACTCAGAGAAAGAGCCCATTTAATCAGCAGTGACGGCATCATCATGATAAAGACGGTAACAAAGGGCTTGCCGTTCAGTGCAGAAGAACTCGAAGTAAATTCACCTTGAGGACAATTGCAAAACCCATTGTATCTTTTACATTATGGGAGCGCATAGTCATTAAAACCAATTTAATACTCTCTAACCAGCTGAAAATTTTGTTGAATATCATCTTCAAGAAATGGAATAACCATTGTGACTTTAATTATTACATTTTTTTGTGGTACGTGTACCAATATTAATGGAAATACTATGGTTTTAACAATATTCAAGAATCATAGGGAGCTGTTTTCATTCTCTTGCATTTTACATTATTGCTACTCTTTTTTTTTTTATATAGAATATTATCTAATATCTGCACTGCCACATCTCTCTTGCAGAAAAATGACAGTGTCACCTTACCCACAATGCAATCTGTTCTCATGCTGTATAATATTGATAGAGCAGGGCATAATTCGTTCTTCTTCCAGCAGACACTGACAGCTATTTCTGTACTTTCCTGCATATCACAAACTCCATCACCTCAGGAACAAACGCTCAGTCGATCATCTGCAATTCAAGCACATGGTGGATATTATCAGCGGTTATACTGCGCATATTTAAATAACTATGATTGTAATAGGTTAGTATCTGAAAATATGCATGACAAACTGGACTGAACTGAACATGGCAATGTACTGCAAAACATACCATGGTATTTTCCAAAAATGGAAACAACAATGCAAATTTGTTATTAAATGGTAATAAAAAAAACGGTATTTTCCAAACATTTTAACAATAATGAAAATTTGTTATTAAATGGCAATGCACTACAAACAAACAAACAAACGTATTTATTTATGAATTAATTTTTAAAAAACTGTATTTTCCAAAAATGGGAATACGAACAATAGAAAAAATGGGAACAATAATGCAAATTTGTTAATAAATGGCAATTAAAAAAATAATTATTTTCCAAAATGGGAACAACAATGCAAATTTGTTAATAAATGGAAATCAAAAAAATTGTATTTTCCAAAATGGGAACAATAATGCAAATTTGTTAATAAATGGTAATCAAAAATAAAAAAGAAATGTGTTTTCCATAATGGGAACAATAATGCAAATTTGTTAATAAATGGCAATTTAAAAAAAAATTATTTTCCAAAATGGGAACAACAATGCAAATTTGTTAATAAATGGTAATCAAAAATAAAAAAGAAATGTGTTTTCCATAATGGGAACAATAATGCAAATTTGTTATTAAATGGTAATAAAAAAATTGTATTTTCCAAAAATGGGAACAATAATGCTCATTTATTATTATTATAACAATACTGCTAATTTATTATTTCACAGTAATGTACTACAATAAATGGCATGGTATTTTCCAAAAATGGAAACAATAATGCAAATTTGTTCTTAAATCATAATAAAACTTTTAAAAAATCAGAAAATGGGAACAATAACACAAATTTGTTAATAAATGGTAACCACAAATAAAAAAAGAAATGTGTTTTCCAAAATGGGAACAATAATGAAAATTTGTTATTAAATGGTAATAAAAATTTTTTTTTCCAAAAATGGCAACAATAATGCTCATTTATTATTATTACAACAATAATGCTCATTTATTATTTCACAGTAATGTACTACAATAAATGGCATGGTATTTTCCAAAAATGGGAATAATAATGCAAGTTTGTTATTAAATGGTAATGTACTGCTGAAGTCTGCCAAATCATTAAATGGGGAAAAAACTGGATTCCCACTGATTTGCTTTAAGGAGGAGGAAAATGTTATCAAGCATGATTTCATTCTGCTGACTGTGGTTGAAATCTGGAGCGGAGGGTTTGATTAGCGTCTTTACTAGCAGCTAATGCTGCCCACATTCACACAGCATTAGTTATAATCTCACCGACCAACACAAACCATCCAAATGTTCAAACAGTTTGCAAAGGCAGGCATGCACTCAGAAGACCTTAGCAACTGCATAGCAACCATCCAGAACACAAGAGAATGCAAAACCCTATCTGTCCCCAAAACTACAGTATACTGCATGGTTTTGGTGAGGATTGTAGGTAAATCGACGGAGCTTTGAGCTGGTCCACCATTAAAGATCCCACACGCAGTGATGCCATTCGCTGGCTCCAAACTACTGCTTCGATTATCCGTGGGTGAACAACAATCTCACCCACCTGCTGCGAGGAGCACCACGACTGAAGATAAAGAGACAAGTTTGCACAGTTTGGGAAAAATGAATACTGTTGTGGATGCTCTGCTTCTATAAACGACTCCAAATTCTAGAAAGTAAAAACTGTGGGTTTAAATGCTGTCAATCAAAGGTCATCGCTGACAGATCATTTATTATGAACATTGTGTGTAAACTGCTGTGAATAAACTCCTCATATATATCATTCATGGGCAGTCATGGCCTAATGGTTAGAGAGTCGAACTTGTAACCCAAAGGTCATAGGTTCGAGTCTCAGGTCCGGCAGGGATTGTAGGTGGGGGGAGTGAATGTCCAGTGCTCTCTTCCACCCTCAATACCACGACTGAGGTGAGACCCTTGAGCAAGACACTGAACCTCCAACTGCTCCCTGGGTGCCGCAGCAAAAATGGCTGCCCACTGCTCCAGGTGTGTGTTCACTACTCACTGCTGTGTGTGTGCGCACTTGTATGAGTGAAATGCAGAGCACTAATTCCAAGTATGGGTCACCATACTTGGCCACACGTCCTTTTCTTTCCTTTCACTAGTAAATCTCACTGATTATGTTTGTAAATCAAAGAGGGTAGTGTAAGGCAGATGGAGATATCCACACAAAAGCTATCACCTAGGGTCATGTTACTTGAAATAAACTTTAACTGAAATAAAATAACATAAATAAACATACATTTTTTGTAAAACCATGGTTTTACTGAAAAAACAACAACAAAAAAACATGGTTACTATAGTTAAACAATGGTAGCCACAAATTAACCATGGTTTTGCTACACTAGCCATAGTTTAACCATGGTATTTGTAGTAAAATTGTGGTCATACAAATGGTAATCAATACGCCAAAAAAAAAAAAAAAGGATGATTACTACACTTTCTCTATAATAAAACCATGGTTAATTTTCTTAAGGGATTTGTACTTTCTTTTTTCTTCTTTTTAACTGTATTGCCTTAATTGTTTGATGTTTTTACTGTTTAAGAAAGAAAGGAAAGATTTGCGATAAGCGATCCAAAGTTCTGAATCAACTGATTTGCGAACCTGCTCCGCAGTTCCAATATAAATCAAATGATTTGCGATAAGCGCAGTAAGGGAAACAGGTCAATTTAGCTCAAAGGGAATTATTTTTGATTTTATAGGGAATTTGAACAGAATCACTGTTTTACGGCTGATCAACTGAATCGGCCAGCGATTCATTGAACGACTTTATTGGATAAATCTAAGACATAAACTAATCTAACACATAAACATACAAGTTGCAGGAAGAGAGTAAGTGAGGAAAGAATGAGTTTAAGAGAATGAAAATGTGAAATCCCAGGTTTATAGCAATATGTACAATTGCATAGGCCCAAAGTCCCTTTAAGGCAAGTCATTTCACTCGGCGGCCATCTTTGAAACGTCTCTCGGGCATGCAAGTGCAGTTCCTATCACTTTGTATGGAGAAACATTAAATTCTCCCAAACTGTTCACTAAGCTTACAATTAAATTTCATATTTGAAATCACCAATGAAATCTGACAACTGTGTCATAAATGTAGTTTCTTTTGCTCAAATAGCGTTTTTTTCAGACTAGATCAGCCAGTGCGCATGCGCAGTCCTAAAGGCACGTCTCAGAATGCTGACTGTTTCTATAGCAACCGGGACGCTTCTAACGGCAGCTGCAGTGATGCACTGACTTTACCGATTAGCGATTGGCTCTTTCACTCAGAGGGCAGGGATTCCTGCGATTGAGCGGCCATATTGAGCCTTGCATTTTTCCCCATTCAAAACTATACGAGTGACACTTCTTGGGTATTCTATAGTCTTTGATAGACCTGAACAGCCATCAATCACTTAATTAACCCTCGCATTGAGTTCCTCAATGAGGTTAAAATTTATATTAAATGCACCAGCTCAGCTAGAATCTGGAGGTGTTGCTTGTTTAGGGGGTTTCCTTGTTGTCCTCCTTGCAGAAAGGGGTTTTCCAAGTTTGTTGATTGGCTGGAAGTTCAGTAGTCGTTGAAGTGTCTTGGGAGCCAATGGTTGGGCGTTGGCTGAAGATGCGGAGTTGTGAGCTGGTTGAAGTATTGAGGCGGTCACAGTCTCGAGGTGAACTCGGAGACACGGCGTTGCGTCGAAACTTAACTCCGAACACGAAACTCTCAATGGAAAAGAAAAGAAACTAAGGTAAAAGAAAGAAAATGGTAAAGTTTGACGAGACTAGGTGGCGTTTCTCCTCATGGTTTTAGAGGAGCTGCTGGCATTCAAGCCAGAGCATGCTGGAAAGGCGCTCGAAGAATTCACGGGCAAAACGCATGGCTAAAAGCCCTAATGCAAAAAGCGATGACTAAAAGCAATGGCCAAAAGTCGAGAAGGCAAAAAGCATAATTTGATGGTGTCCTGAGTATTTAAACCGGGCTGTTGGACACATCCCAAATGGTGTCTTGACCAATTAGACATTGTCTTAGCTCGGGGTGTTGCTATGTTTCTCCTCCCAATACATAAATCATCTTGTTATCTTATCAGTCACATGGTCAGAATTTTCCGGCTCTTGCAGAGTATAATTTGGGCATGATTTCTATAACAAGAATATAATACATTTTACAAAGCATGAAAATTCAAACTCGTACATACCCAACATGAATATAATCCTATGAACCATTCAATAGTTATTCAAAATACATACACACAATAAGTGATTAGGATATAATGATAGTCAAATGTGTGGGTTACATACATGATATAGAGTTATGCATAGAAGTGAAAGTTGCTCATAAGTCCTTTTAGCATCATTTAGGTGCATATATACATGTAAAGGCAGTTTCTGTGCCATTCTGTGAACGTGAGGACATGTTCTTTGTGAAGACCAAAGGTCAAAAGGGTTTAGAAGGAATCTCAGTCTGGTCTTTGTCTTCTAGATGGGCGGAAACCACCCAACACAGTGTCTACTGATGATTTTCCTCATGTGATGGTCATGATATGATGTGTCTTTGACCATTAATCTTGGTTACTTGCCCCAAATTTGATAAACTCCTTCCTGAGTTGGAATTATCAATAAGTGTTCTTTTGTTTTAATGCTGTGAGCTGCTCAAAGCTGCTAGTTCATTAGGCTCACTTCAAACTCGTGGTGCCAGGGTATCATGGACAGATTTATGACGTTGTCTTGTTATCCTGAGCCGCTTTGTGAAATGTGGCTCTTTGGGTTGTTCAACACCAATCTGATCAAATCTTAAATTGTCTGCTTCACTCTGATACCCTACAGCGCTCCGAAGTCCCGATCTGAATAATGATTCATGAACCATCATTTCAGATTGGGACTTCGGAGTGCATCATCACGAATCTTTAAATTCGCAAAAAGATTTATGATCCTGCTCCGAAGTCCTGATATTAATAAAAAAATGCAGGAACCCGCTCTGCAGTTCCAATGTAAATCAAATGATCTGCGATATGCGCTTCGAAGTCCCGATCTGAATAAGGATTCCGAAGTTTCCGCTCAACCGTTCCGATCTAAATCAAATGATTCGCGATATGCGACCCGATTGGAGCACTTCGAAACTGAATCATATTGCGACGCAACGGTTTAACTGATTTGCTGGAACTGTGAAAAGCGCCGTTTCACCCATCAATAGTGCTTTTTAAAATTATTACAAGCTATGTCTAAATTTGGAAATTAATGGCTCTTTTGATCTTTATTTGCTAGTGAATCGAGTTTGAGTTTGAAATGACTCTGATTGAATTGGCTTGAATCGGTTTGCCTGTTCCTCCACTTTTCATGTCTTCAGCCATGTTTAACGACACTGTCAGAACTATTACTGGCTGAGCTCATTAGCTTTATAACATTAACTGAAATATGCCAAAAAAGTATGTTTACAAATAAAAATATCCATATTTCCATTCCGAAGATAACTGCTTTCCACGTCGAAACATCCAACACAAATCTACGAACATATTCAGGTGAGGTAGCCGGTTTACTGCTAACTAGTGAAAACACTGATGAGCTGCACATCAAAATACATGCTAGATGGAAACACTGCATAATCAAGTTTGTAGCTTAATTCACTATATTTTAATTTGTTTGGCCTCTGAAATTTAGTTGGTGACAGTTCAAGTCAATCCCATTGTGTTGTCATTAGCATGTGTCTTAGCTAATAACATGATACTCACATTGATAAGCATATAAATAAATAGCACACATAAATACTGGTACATTTTACATTTTGGCAACAATTTTATAATCATGTTTTATAATCATGTTATTCATGTTGGATGTTTTTTCCCCAAATAGTCCCAATAGTCTCAGATTTTGGTTAAAAGAAGGAATATACCTTACTAAACAGCTGTTGTACTGGAAGTTGATGTCTTAAAATGCTGTCTAGGTAGGTTTTAGGTTTAGTTCAGGCAGCGCTTATGTCGCCATCTCGCCGCCGCTGAGGATGAGCAGCTGAACTCTGTGCTTCAGGAACACAACGGTCCATTTCTTGCCGGTCTGGTCTTACAGCTCAGCTGTCAGGTCCATTAAAGCAGAGTCTGCATTATGAACACTAAGAGGATTAGCTGATGGACATTTCTGCCAGTCCCTGTCACTTATCATAAAAAGCAGAGAGGTGGAGCTGGAATCATGCTCCACTTTAGCAAGGAATCGCGCTCGCCTTTTTTAAATCTCTTCAACTCTTTCACAGAGAGGATTACTGGAGTTGACTTACTCTGGGGGACATAAAACACAAGGACGGACAATGTTCTGGCCTTCACATGAAGTCTTTTCATTTAAAAACTATTATGCAACAGAGGAAAAGGTGCAGACTGTCACTCAGTACAGCTCAACTGCGCTTCTCTTTCCAACTAACAAAAATGTGTTCTAAGAACGTTTTGCTGTTGTTCCTGTCAAGTTATTCCTGAATGTTCTCTGAAAATGTTTTATAAGTCATTTTCTTGCTTATGCTAATGTTAGAGAAAACATTAAGGGAAGGTTGGGACATTCTAAAAGGCTTAACGTGAAAAACTCTTAACGTGACTTAATGTGTTAATAGTGTTTTTATAAGACCAAACTCAGTAAACACATTATTAATAAAGCATACTATGCACAGACAAGCAGATGAGCTCAGAATACGAACGCAACGTGTTTAATTTCGCGTTAAAGGGTTAGTTCATCCAAAAATGAAAATTAGCCCACAAATTACTCACCCTCAAGTCATCCTAGGTGTATATGACTTTCTTCTTTCAGACGAATCCAGTCGGAGTTATATTAAAAATTGTCTTTGATCTTTCAAGCTGTTTAATGCCACTCAGCAGGGGTTGCATTGCATCAGTCCAAAAGAAGTTAAATAAAAAGCACCCATCCATAAAAAAAAGTGTCTCACACGGCTCCAGGGGGTGAACAGAGGCCTCCTGTAGCGAATCGATGCGTTTTTGTAAGAAAAATATCCATATTCAAAATGTAATAATCACTTTAATGTAGCTTGCACTCACTGTTGTACACTGGAAGCAGCTCCAGGCGGATGACGTAGGATGTCGGCGTTGCGCATGCGCCGCTCAGAAGTGACGAACGCGGAAGCGCAGGGGAGAGATCAAAACAAAACACCGGTCACTAATTAGAAGTACAAAACGATTTGTAAAGAGGAATGCTGGCGGATTTCAATATAAGCCAAGAGGAGACTGGTTTTCCTTTGCTAAAGTAAGGAAGCTTTGCTTCCTTTGCTCTTGTTAACAAACGTTTGTTTTCCCGAGACTCACCGGTGCATGCGCAGCACTGACCTCATACGTCATCCGCCCTGTGTACAACAGTGAGTGCAAGCTACATTAAAGTGATTATTACG
>NW_015547712.1:1069935-1075313 GCF_001515605.1 Sinocyclocheilus anshuiensis
AGGGACGCTTTTTATTTAACTTCTTTTGGACTGATGCATGCAACACCCGCTGAGTGGCATTAAACAGCTTGAAAGATCAAAGACAATTTTTTATATAACTCAGACTGGATTCGTCTGAAAGAAGAAAGTCATATACACCTAGGATGACTTGAGGGTGAGTAATTTGTGGGCTAATTTTCATTTTTGGGTGAACTAACCCTTTAAGCATTTCACCAGCAAAGGAAAACGCTTAACGTGGCTTAATGAGTTGACAGTGTTTATAGAAGTCCAAACTCTCTGAACACATTATTAATAAAGCATACAATATACAGACAAGCAGATGAGCCCATAATAAGAACGCAACGCGTTTAATTACGCATTAAGCATTTTCATAGGAAAACACTTAACATGGCTTAATGCATTAAGACTGTTTTTAAAAGACCAAACTCAGTAAAGAGTATTAATAAATCATACTATGTACAAACAAGCAGAGTCCATATTAAGAACACTGTTTTAATGCATCCTTTTAGTGTTTTCCTTATAACAGTTTTCTATGGGAGGAAAATGCTTAACGCGTTTTTAAACGCATTGCGTTCGTATCTTGGACTCATCTGCTTGTCTGTAGATAGTATGATTTATTAATAACGTGTTTACAGAGTTTAAAAACACTGTCTTTACACATTAAGCCACATTAAGCATTTTAGAATGTCCCGGAACTTTCCAGTTCATCATTTAGAAATATGGGAACATTAATTTTCCATGTTCTCTGAATGCGTAATGATGTGTAAAAAAATGTTTGACCAATATCCAGGGGCGGATTAAGGTGGTTAAGGGCCCCTAGGCTGCTCTTTGTGTGAGGCCCCCTTAATCATTATGCTTTACTGGAGAAATGTATTTAGTGCCATACATTGTCCACAAGCAAATAGTAAGTTGAACTGACATACACACACATACATAGAGACAGCCAATCCTACAGTGTTTCCTCTACATTCCCAGTGTCTCCACAGGATTTTGTGAGACTGGTGGGTGCACCTTGGTTCCTCTAGGGGGTTCTGGTGGTATGTCCACCTGTAAGAAAATTTTGTTCATTTTAAATTTAAATGCATAAATCTGGTGCATTTTTGAGAGCAGAATCAAGTGACTAGATCAATTTAAAAATATGTCCTCTTGTAAACAATTTTGTGCTCTAGTAGCAATTTATTTATTGGTTGCATTGATGTGAATGTGATGGTAGGGCACAATTTTCACTATATAAATTCTTATAAAAGCTACAAATGCCCAGGTTTTGCCACAAACTTAACTAATTTGCTTGAATTCTCTCCTGTATGATTTCACGTCTCTTCAGACCTTACAACTGTAGGCTACATGAATTATGAGCTTCTAGAACGCTTGACCACCTAACTGAACTCACTTTCACAGATTGAACATAGAAATAAAAACAGTATGAATAACAAAAAATAAACAACACAGTTCTTTCTTAGTCATGTTAAGTGCAAACAATAAGTGCAGCCATCATCAAAGTAGGCTACTCTCTCAATATTCAAAGTGCAAATAGAGACCAAATTTTTCAAAGCATGATACAGAGCTATACACAACACAACCTATTATAGCCTACATACTAATAACAGCCTAGATATGTTATGTAGCCTAATTTGCGCACATCAGGGAGTCAGTTTCAAATCGTTTTTTGAATGCTCGTTTTACTTTTAATTTCGATTTAACGATCACGCGAACTCTCAGCGATGCTGAGCATGCACAAGACAATCATTTTGTCAGACGCTCTGCAACGAATCCTCGTTTAATGTTTCTTATGGATCAATCGAGGGTCTTTTTTTCGCGCTGAAGTAAATTTAAATTAATTAAAAAATATAGTCTGGCCAATCCGAGGCCCCTGCACACGTGGGGCCCCTAGGCTGCAGCCTAGACAAGCCTGTGCGTTAATCCGCGCCTGCCAATATCCAACTAAAATGTTTAAAAAACATTACATGAACAATGTATTAATGACGTTTTGGTGCTAATGTTTTGCAAATGTTTACACTTTTGCAAACATTACGGGAATGTTACTTTTAAATGTTCTCTGAAAACTGAAACTAGTAAGAAATAACATTTAAAAAGCATTTGACGGATGTCCAACTAAAATGTTTCAGAAAAAGTTTCATGAAAGACGTATAGATAATGTTTTTCATGCCAACGTTTTGCAGACCTTTATCATTTTGCAAAACATTATGGGAAAGTTACCTTTAACTGTTCTCTGATGAGAGTGGTAAGTAATAACATTTAAAAAGATGAAAATATGTTTTAGAAAAAAACATTCCACAATGTATAAATGATGTTTAGTGCTAACGTTTGACAAATGTTTATCTTTTTGCAAACGTTGAACGCTGCTTTTGAATCTGAACATTTTGAAACACGAAGTAGTAGTTTAAAAAAAAGGTTAGACGAATGTCCAACTAAATTTTTGACGAACCCTGTATAGATAACGCTTTTCTGCTAATGCTTTGCAAGCATTATGGGAATGTTACTTTGAAGTGTCATCTTAACATTCTGAAACAATACTAAGTAATAACACTTAAAAAAGCTTAGATGAATGTCCAACTAAAAAATGATCCATTAACAACGTTTTTGGGCTAATGTTTTGCAAACGTTTATCTATTTGCAAACAATATCGGAATTTAACTTTTCAATGTCATGTCAACATTCTGAAACAAGTATTAACGTTCAAAAAATGATGTATCATTTTTGTAGGGTTTTTTTGTTAACAATTTGCAAACATCATTAAAGACCAGACGACTTTAAGAAACATTCTATGAATGTTACTGTTCTGAGAACATTCGGTGTTAGCTGGGTTCTAGTGTGCAAATTACACACCATTTTGCAATTTCAACAATAAGAGATTAAAGTGCTGCTACTATAATAAAAAGTGCAGAGTTGTAGGTTATACATACTCAAAGCTAAGAACTGAAGTGCATTGAAAATGATTATTATTACCAACATTAATAGTGTCAGTCAGGATGGTGTAAATCTCGAGCAGGAGGACCGTGGGTCAGTGGAAGCATCTTCTCAGGCCTGATGGGTCACACTCCACCATCTGGGAGTCTGACAGATGAATCTAGGTTCAACAGATGCCCGGCCAACTGTAATGAGCTGGAGCTTGGTGGAAGAGAAAATATCTGGCTGTTTATTTTATTTATTTATTAAAAAAAAAATGTATTCAGGAGAAACTCTTCTAAATACAGATAGGGACCATCTTGGGTTTAAAGGATTCTGTGCTTTGTGGAAACACAAAACCACCAAGTTTAAATTATTATTGAACAAAATTCAATAAAACAAACTGATTTAACCAATATACAGCAATATTCGTGGTTGTTTACTTGAAACTACCCGTCCCAAACAAAACTTTTGAACTGAACTCTTAATGCCATTATCGGTATCTTTCCATACAGCGAGTGCCTTAAAAGTTCTTTTCAAATATTTAGCAGAGAAAGTGAAAACTTTGACAAAAGAAGTGACTAATCCTATATTAATGCTGGATGTTTTGTATAGAGATGAGAACAAACATATCTGGGCCATAATGTTTGCTGTGCTGGCAGATTGTGCATTCAAACAGCTGACTCAGGATCAGCCGTGCTGGAAATATTTATGAATATCGCAGGAAGCTTTGACCCTGGATCAGTTATTTAGGTCAAGGAAAGAGGGCATGACGTGGAATAGTCACGAGCTCAAAGACTATACGAAGGACAACAATGCAGTTCATATGAGAATAAAAATCATTTATGGTGTCTTTTTTGCGTAGCGTCTTAGAACTATTGTTATCCCGGCATCCTCATAGGGTTGAGTGTTAAAGGTCACGGGTTAGATTTCTAGGGAACACGCCTGGATAAAACGCTATAACGCTATAACTTCCAGTGCATTCGCCAAATTGAAATGGGAATGTCAACTCGAGAACATTGCATTGTGGGATATTGTACCCATTATACAAGACTGATTGTTTCCTCCATGGGATAAGGTAATTACGACTTTTTATCTCACAATTTGTTTTTTCACAATTCTGAGTTTATATCTCACAATTCTTTCTCACAATTTGAAAGTTTTGCAAATTGTATGATATAAACTCAGAAATGCGTAATATAAACTTGCAATTCTGAGAAGAAAAGTTGAAATTGAGATATAAACTTAAAACTGTGATAAAATCTGCAATTATCTAGTGAAAAAAACAACAACTGAATTACACAATTCTGAAAAAAGTCAGAATTGTGAGACAATTACGCAATTTTTTTTTATCCCGTTGCAGAAACAAGCTTTCAAACTATTATGTTCTGATGCATAATGCACATTTCAGCAAATGTAGTATGTATTTCCATGCATACAGAAAATTTGCATACTATGCACAGAATACATACTATACACTGCAGATGGTAGTATGTTATTCTGAACAAGCCCAAGTTATTTTGTAACAGCACTGAAATTAATAAATGTAAATGCACAAACTCACATTGACACAATGTTTCATTACGAAAACTGAAGTTTATCTGAGCAAAATAAGGGGTAAAAAAGGCTTAAACGATTCTTTGCATCCAGCAGTTTGGAACAAAAGCATTGTTCTTCTTCAGTCCAGACAGACGCTCTCTTTTTGGGTTGCTTTCAGAGAGAACGTCTGCCATGTAAACGTGGGGGGAAACAATAATAAAATACACAACTCAAAAGCTAAAAAAGGGAAAGGAAATGAAAGGAGGGGCTGGAGCTGATTGAGATCCGTTAAACTACAGCATACTGCTGATACAACAGCTCACGAATCCTGTAGTAGTCATCACAATGGCAGCCTTCCAGACAGATGCGGCCCGCTTCCGTCTGAGACAGAGAGAGAGAGAGAGAGAGACAGAGAGAGAGAGAGGTCAGTGTTGTACAGCAGTGCAGTGAGGTGTTCAGGTGAGCATGTTAAGAGCTGTTCACAGTACACACAGGATGTGTTCTTGCATAACAAAACAGCATAATGCTGGAATCTCAAGATGATTTTAACACTTGCCACTGGTACTACAAAAAGTCTGGCTAACTAGTCATATCGTGGCAGGTTCCTGATATATATATATGATATATGATATGATATACTGGAGGTGGGCAATATACCAGTATTATACAGTGTTGGGGAAAGTTACTTTTAAAAGTAATGCATTACAATATTTCGTTACTCCATAAAAAAGTAACTAATTACTGTACTTAGTTACTTTTTTAAGTAATGCGTTACGTTACTTTTGCGTTACTTTTAACATCTGGAAAGGGCTTGCTTGTTTGTTTTTAAAATAAAAAAGTTCTATTTTTGGCAAATATAAAAGCTTTTCACACCAAAAGTGAAATCAATAAACCTCAGGCTGAAGGGAAAGTAAATTTACGTCCGTACAGTA
>NW_015547712.1:1075682-1099345 GCF_001515605.1 Sinocyclocheilus anshuiensis
TTGGTTAATAGAATGGGATTAAATACATAAAGGATATTTGTGTTGTTTAACATTTAATTATTGCAGGTTTGCATCATATTCTGAGTTGCATTATTTTTTAGAACTACAGTAACATCTTCTGATTTCTCAACATTGGGACCGGAGAGCTGTCAATCAATAAATTTGAAAAAAAAAAAGTAACTTTAGTTACTTATTTGAAAAAGTAACTCAGATATTCTCTTGTAAATTAAAAAGTAATGCGTTACTTTACTAGTTAGTTAGTTTACTAGTTATGTAACTCGCGTTACTTGTAATGCGTTACCCCCAACACTGGTATTATATACTGATAAAACTGTGGTTGTGTACATGGCTTTCACATGATAGAGAAAGACCATAATGAATTAATTTAAATTCAAAGAAAAAAAAAAGATTCCTTCTTTTTTAATGATTGTTGTTTTAAAAATAGGTGTATATGACAGCACAAAACACACACACACAATAAATATATTCAATATAAATAAATAAACTTAATTTGGCTGCATGTAAAGTAATTAATTAATTAATTAAATGTAGTCTACCTTTATTTTGGAAATAATGTTCAGACAAATTACTTTCTTAATCCTTTTATGCAATATAATATATATGTAATGTTGCATATATATTACAACAAAATGTTTAGTTTTTTTAAGTTCATGTGCAGTAAACAGTATATATTCCTATTTTGTTAAAACATGCAAAATTGTGTGCATTATGGATGGGTAAATCTTTCTAAATTGATATTCACATGACATCATTAAACTACATGTTTCATTCCGCAAGTGACATCCAGTTTTCTCAAAAATACACTTATGTATTTTTGATACAAGTTTACGCCAAAAAATTTCTAACATTGGTTGTAAGATAATGATTCGAATTGAAAAATATAATGGCTGATATTACTTCCAGTTTATTTGTCAAATTGGAAATGGAAGGTCAACTCAGAAGCACTGAATTGTGGGATACAGTAGGAAAATGTATTGTTTTCCATAATTATGAGACAATGCCAATGATGCTTGTGTTGACAGGTTAATAAGATCTCAATGAACAGATTTACTGTGTGTGCATGTATGTAGCATGACAAGATACAACAAGCTGCATGTGCTTAAAAAGCTGCATTGCTACTTTTTGTCAAGATTATTGCAGATTATAGAGACATTACTATATTAATTATGCTTAATTTTTCAATTTAAAAATACGTGCAGATCACTGCATAAACGTCTTTCAAAGGCAATGTCCCGAGTCGTCGGATCCAAATTTGGCTTTTTGCAACACACATTAAGAACACATCCTGATTGTACGGCTCATAATGTGCCGGCCACTAATCAAATATTCATAAGAGGTGATTTGCATATTATGTGGTGTAATGTGCTTCCACTCACCCTCCTGACAGCCACCAGATTATTACACACCAGAACTCCGCCCACAAACTCGGCCTGGATCCCTTCACGCAGCAGAACCTGCTTAAAGTCCGACAGGCGAGGCTCGTTGATGAACACAGACTGATGACCCGGGACCTGAGGAGAACACGTGTTATTTCACACGTTATTTCCCATGAGGAGATGTTTCTATTTGAATGTCTTTCCTCTGGTGATCAGCTGTATAATAGAGCTTTATTTCAACCTTCATCAGGAGATCATTTTATCCTCATTTATATGGTGACTCACTCTCTTCACTTCACATATATTTTCCTCTGTTCTCTTGCTCTGCATTGCAGCAGACTTGTATTCTCTAACCAACATGTACTATTATAGTTTTGGTTAATACTTCAAATTAGATTTTATTTTCTGTTTTCACTTTAATTTTGAAGTTTCAGTAATTTTCTTGTGTTGTTTTAGTTTATTTATAGGAATTTAAATTTTATTTTGCTGTGTTTTGTAACTTTTTATATATTTATATATAATATAAATATTATTATTATTAAATATATATAATATATTTACTACACAATATGTCTACATAATATTATTAATTTTACTACGTTTGTTTAGTTTTAGTTATTATGATAATTCAACAAATCTAACAACGAGATATATATTGCCTTGGCAACTAGCTGAAATAAAGTTTAAGTTTATAGTTTTTGCTGATATTTTGAATTACATTTTATCGATATATTCTCTGTTTTCACTTTAATTTTTGTTAAAAGTTTTAGAAATTTTTGTTTTTGTCATTACTACTATTATTAGTTTTTAAATGTGTCTATATAGTAGTTATTCATTTTTATTTATTAGTCTTTATTTAGTTTTAATTATTTTATTACTTCAAATTAAACTAAATGAAAAGTAGAAATGTTGCCTTGGCAACTGATTTTTGAAATACGATTTTATTTTAATATTTTCTGTTTTCACTTTAATTTGATAGTTTTAGTAATTTTAGTAATAAAGTCTTTTGTCATTATTAGGTTTCTTTTTAATTTGTCTATAGTATTTATTAATTTTAGTTTATAGTTATTTTATTACATCAAATTAAATTAAGTGGAAATGAGAACTGTTGCCTTGGCAACTAGCTGAAATAAAATTCTGTTTTACTGTAATATAAAATTACATTATAATTACCGTATTGGCCCGAAAATAAGACGACCCTGATTATAAGACGACCCCCCTTTTTCCAGATGTACCTTTTGGAAAAAGGCTTTTTAAAAACCAAATCTTGCGTTTTAAAATCACAAAGGGAGTTTGGTCGCCATCTTTACAACACGCATTTACGTATTTTATGGCACACTTGTTTTATGCGTATTTGGCGCCACCTATTGTTGTGGGTGTATTATTGACATGTCAAAGTCTAGACCCTGAATATAAGACGACCGCGTTTTTTCAGATGTATTTCCAAGAAAAAAACATTGTCTTATATTCGGGTCAATACGGTATGTTTATAGTTTTTGTAAATATTTTGAATTAGATTTTAATTTTATATTTTCTGCTTTCACTTTAATTTTATTTTGTATTTAGTTTGGTAATCTTTAGACATTTTTATTTTGATTATTATTTATTTTTAAAAGATGTCTATATAGTACGTAGTAATTTTTTTGTTATAAAACGGATAGTTCCGGTCCTTGATTCTGATTGGTTGAGCTGCGTTCGAAGCTGTTGTAAATT
Organism: Sinocyclocheilus anshuiensis; assembly: GCF_001515605.1. Taxonomy (NCBI): domain Eukaryota; kingdom Metazoa; phylum Chordata; class Actinopteri; order Cypriniformes; family Cyprinidae; genus Sinocyclocheilus; species Sinocyclocheilus anshuiensis. Next base: position 1,078,793 of record NW_015547712.1, read on the forward strand.
ACTCTACAAACATACGCCTTTATTTACTTCTGTGTGTTGCTTGTCAACCACTTTGTTGCAACCACAACTGTTTCTGAGGAACTATATTGTTTGGTGGAAGAATACTGTTTTTATTAATATCATTACACTTTATTTGCTACTAAACAAAACTTGAGCAACGCAGGTTAAATGTGTTGTTTGTGCAGGATTTGCTGTGTCTCTCTCACCTCATGAGCAGGCAGCGGCTCCAGCGTGGGAATGACGTCGCTCTCCTCTGAAATCTCCCTGTCGTCCTCTCCAAACAGAGTCTTGATGGCCCGCTGGTTAGCCACGGTGCTGGGCTCAGTCGTCAGGTCCGGCGTGACGTCCATGGCTGGCTCTCCGTCCTCCGTCTCCTCTTTGGCGTCTCCCATCTCTGCGACGACACCTGTGTCCACTTTCTCCACCCGCATGTCCAGAACGCCATCGATCCAGGCCAGCTCTGTGTCTTTGGCTTTACAGAACTGCAGCGAACTGACCAACGAGTCCTTCAGTCTGACCTACAGCGACATTTACAGCTTCATCAGTCTGTGAACATTTCAGAAGACTGGACACTTTGCAATGTCAAAGTTAAAATTATATCATAACATGATAAATGATGCTATTTTGAAACATCCACAACTCAAAGCTCCCAGAACCTTTAGTGAACTATTCCATATCTTAATATCTATATATTAAGCAGTAAGATGGAGTTTAGCATGTCATACTGCAAAACTTTCACATAAATTCACATTTGGCTATATGGGGTGCTCAAATGTCTGATTTCACATAGAACTACTGGTTTTCTCCCAATAAGTTAATATACAGCCTGTTAAAATAATGCTGTAAATAAGAATCTGAAAAGAAAGAAGCTTTAAATAAATATTTTAACGTGCGTGAATAAATCCAACCACCCCTATAGATTTAAGTTTCACTTTCCATAATCCGTGACGGACAGAGGAGCATCTTGGCGGCAGGGATTTAAATCTTTAACAAGACTCAAACTGACACAGACAGAGTGAAAGACTGGATTTTTTCGATCAGGTAGGGTACAAGTGATTTCAAAACATTTCAGCCAGTTTATATATTTTATATATTTATCTCATATAAGATGCATTTGGTTGAGTTGCATTGCAGTAAAGCGCTTCTTTGTAGTACTACGGTGATTATCTCTTCAGCACGCAGCGCAAGTAGGTCAAACAACAATGCAGAATATTAATAACTGACTGGGACTGTCATATACATAACATTATAATGAGAACACTATTATAATAAAACGCTGTGAATTTTTAGAGTTTAGTTGCCGTGTTTCTGCACGTTATATCCACAAAAGGAGTTCATTCAGAGCCGCGTTCACATTCATTCATGGCATTTTGTGTAGATAGCCTATAAGTCGTAATATTAACGTTATGTTGTATAAATAACAAAGCATATTCTATATGAGATAAATGAATAAAAGTTTTTGTTTACATAATATATGTATGTGTGCTCTATATGTTTATTACATAAATACACATGTAATAAATATAAATACACACACATGCATGTTCAGAAAAATATGTTGTTTATATATTAAATATATTTATTTATAATATAAATTATATGAATATAAATATAGACATGTAAATACATGTAAATATTTTTCAAAATATATACTGTATGTGTGTATTTATCTATACATAATAAATATACACAGAACACATATATGCAAACAAAAACTTTTATTTTGTATGCGATTAATCGCAATTAATTTTGACAGCACTAATATATATATTTATATATATGGCCTCAGTTGGCATTTCTCAAAGTTGTTGAAATATATATAATTTTTAAATGTCAGTTTTTGTGTGACGGAGAGAGTTATTACCTGGTAAATGTGGGTCTCGCTGGTGGCGTCCACAGTCTCCTGCAGTTTTGGCGTGTAAACTTTGATGTCTTTGCCGCTGAAGGCCTTGCAGGACTCGGCCAGGTCCTGGCTGGCCTCAGGCGGCCCGTGAACGATGATTAGCTGTCTGGGTTTCATCTGGTTTATGATCTTCTTAATGGAGTCCCCGTCAGAACGGCCCTCGTAATCGATGTACATGACTCGAGCTCTGAGGGACACAACAGATGAATCAATGACTCTAAACGCGGCATATCTGGGTCAGTCTGCCATGAAAGTACGACCAAACAATACAACATTCCAAAAAAAATAATAATAATAATTATATATATATATATAATATCTCACAACACTGACAGAATTTGACTAATCTATAGATTTGAATTTGACAAAGCTATAGAATGTTTTTTTCACATTTTAGATTCAAACTTAAGAGTAGACAACGTAAATATAAATTTCATTTGTTTTTTTTAACCAAAATATCAGTAACAGATTTTCACATTTTTTTATTTAAATAAATAAATAAATATATATATATATAAATTTTATCATAATATTTAATTATATTACTATATAGTATATTAATTGTTATTAATTATAATGTTATAATTATTTTATATTATTATTTTATATAATGATATTATTATTTTAATTATTACAATTAATTAATTATTACTATTTATTTTCTGAAGACTCGTTGTCTGTATATCGGGTTTATACAATATATTGCTTAACTTTACAAAATAATCAAAAAACTTTTTTTTAGCTCTCATTTGAACCTGAAAAGCTTTGACAACTTATCTGAATTATTACATTTTATAATATAATAATTATTCACAATTTTAAATCATTTACTTATTTCCATTTACCTTCTATGCATTTCATTTACACTATAAATCATGAAAATAGTAAATGTTAGCAGATATTTTTTGTTGACATGCTGAAATGTGTATTTTCTTTCTGAAGTATTCTCATTTTCATTCTGATGTTTTCAAATGATTAAGCTTTAAAACTGATAGAATGATAATTGTAAAATGCTGGCAAGTGTTTAGCATTAAATGAAGCTCAAATCTCAAATGATTTAAACATTGCCTCACCACTGGAGATCAGAATCACTCATGGAGTCTGAACTCACATTATCTATCAATTCAGCGGCAAATAAACACAAACCACAGAAGAGCAATTCACTAGAGATGGATGGAGTGTTATTAGGCATAAGTGCTAATTATTCTGTTAAACCTGACAGCAGTGTATTGGCAAACACAGACATCTGAGTGTGTTAGGGAGAGACCTGGGTATTTTTAACTGACCGTAGGACACGTCTATGATGCTAGATCTTAGTAAAAGCGTGACACATTTTTACCAAACACTGATTTGTGACAATCTTACACATTACAGGGTAAGCGCCACCTGCAGGCCAAATATACGGATGACACAAACGCTGCTTTTTAATACAATTTATCCTCTTAAAAGGTATATATCTTTTGTTTTAAAGGTTTTCAACTTAAAATGTATAGAACAAAACCTGAAAACAAAACAAAAAATAAATATATATGTATATATATAATTAACACTGGTTTTAATATATTTAAACTGTTGTATACTTTTATTTTAACTTTAGCATTTTGTACAAAAAAAAAAAACAGTAGTTATATATAGACAGTAAAAATATTTGTCGAAGTTGTAAATAAAACAAAGATTATTGGAATATATTTTACAAGAAAATACCATTTTAGTCTTTCTAATTTAAAATTTGATGTTTAATTCAACGTGTTACTTCCTGTTTCTTTGTAATTGTTTGTGAATTTACTAGCAATTTCTGAGTGAATCTTTTTTTTTTTTTTACAGTATATACAAGTCCTGAACACTGCTGTAGTGCGCAAATGTGCTTATATTTATTAATATTTGACATTAGCATTTTGAAGAAGAAAAAAAAAAAATGCATAGAATAAATCCTGAATACTGCCCTATCTCAGAAATTTGCTAATATTTATTCAAAAATAACACTGCAGAGGTTTTAATACATAAATAAAAAAATACATAAAAAACTTTAGCATTTTGCAGAGAAATTATATGTAAAAAAAATTGTGTGTGTGTGTGTATGTAGAATTTTATAATATTATAAATTCTAATAAAAAAAACAACAACACTGCTGAGGTTTTAATACAATCCTCCCTATTAAAACATTTAAACAAAGTAAATGTAGGATTTTTTTCCAATGAACTTTCATCCAGTTTTTTCACTTATTTATCATAATCAGTAATAAGAGTCAGACTGATGATGAAATGAACGATCACCTGATGTCTAGCGCTTGTGTGGTGCTGGTGCATTTGGTGGGAACGTCGGACAGGTCCTGCTCCATCGGCTCCTCTCCGTTAGTCAGTCCAGACTCCAGTTTGCTCTTCTCCTCTTCTGTGGCCTGGAGCTCTGGAACCAGAAACTCCTCGGGCCTGTGGTTAGAGTAAATACAGAACATGAATATTACACAAAAAACATAACAACAACACATAATATAAAGGATTTATAAAAACTTTTTATTAGTTTGTGGAGTAAATAGTAGCACAAACCCATAAATATCATGGTATTACCATCCGATTCTGATTTTTTAAGGGAAATAACTCTAAATCGTCTCACTCACCTTATGATTTCACCGTACTCATCCCATTTGACTCGCTCCTCGTGTGTAGGGAACATGGGGTAGGACTTTTTGGCCTGTTTGAAGAAGCTGCCCTTCCTCCCGCCCTCGCCCTTCATCATCAGGTCGTGATGTTTGGTCTTCACCACCGCCCGCTGCTCCAGATCATCGTCCATATCGCTCTCATCGCTCGAGTCCATGTCCACCCTGACCATCAACACAGAGTGCTCTTATTAAACCTCAGGTAAGGTTAGGATTCAGAGCTGATCTAATAATAGTAATGGCATTATTAAACCATAAACAACTGAGATTGCCTTATAGTGCTGCGTAAAAGTGAAGAAATTACAATAGAATATAACATACTCATGAACAGTGCTTTTTCTCAATATCTTTAGGTTAACATGAATATTACTGTATAAAGTGAAGTGTATATTTTAGGTGTTGTAAGTTTTTATCACCTTTTTGACTTCAATAGTTCCTTTCTAGTGGTCTCATATATTGTCTCATATGTGACCCTGGACCACAAATCCAGTCATAAGGGTCAAGATTTATGCATCATCTGAAAGCTGAATAAATAAACTTTCCATTGATGTATGGTTTGTTATGATAGGACAATATTTGGCCGTGACACACGTATTTGAAAATCTGGAATCTAAGGGTGCAAAAAAATCAAAATACTGAGAAATAGCCTTTAAAGTTAAAATGAAGTTCTTAGCAATGCATATTACTAATCAAAAATTAAGTTTTGATATATTTACAGTAGGAAATTTACAAAATATCTTCATGGAACATGATCTTTACTTAATGACCTAATGATTTTTGGCATTAAAAAAATTGATAATTTTGACCCATACAATGTATGAAATTTACAATATTGTTGGCTATTGCTACAAATATACCCCAGCGACTTGAGACTGCTTTTGTGCTCCAGGGTCACATATAGTCTCTTAATTAATGTGGGTCAAAACTGCAAAAAATGTTAAATTACTGCTTAAATAGCTTTAGAGAAAAGCATATCACAGGACAAGACAATATAGATATAACTTTAAATATATTGTTTCTACCATGAAGTATATTGTGTATCATAATATATAATATTTTTTATTAATATAATATGTAACAATTCAGTTAAGTAAAATGGGTTCCAAGTTCAAAAGTTTGAGGTCAGTAAATTTAGTTTTTAACTTTTATTCAACAAGGATGCATTAAATTGAAAAAGTGACAGTAAAGACATTTATAATGTTACAAATAGAGCCCCGACCGATATGGGTTTTTTGGGGCCGATACCGATATTTGGGAGTAAACAAAGACCGATATCAATATATCGGCTCATATTCTTTGTGTATATTATAGTACAGTACCAGTCAAAAGTTTGGACACTTTCCCATTCGTGTGTCCAAACATTTGACTGGTACTATATATAGAATACAGTATATACATAAACAGAATATATATACAGTGGGTACGGAAAGTATTCAGACCCCCTTCAATTTTTCACTCTTTGTTATATTGCAGCCATTTGCTAAAATCATTTAAGTTAATTTTTTTCCTCATTAATGTACACACAGCACCCCATATTGACAGAAAAACACAGAATCGTTGACATTTTTGCAGATTTATTAAAAAAGAAAAACTGAAATATCACATGGTCCTAAGTATTCATGCAAGCATGGGCTGCGGCGTGCATGGTTTGGCATGGCAGAATGCCAGCACACTTCCTTTATTATCTCAAAAAGCTGACATCTCAGTTAATCGCGATCTCATAAAGCTCTGTTATAACACTAAATATACTAAATATATGCACAATGAATCTTTCAGAGTGTCTAAAATGAGAGGATTCGTGAGCACGCAATTTCAGCACTGCGGTGAGTAGATTCTAACTTGATCACCTCTGATTGGCCATTGCGTTCCAGAAATCAACAGCTGAGTCTGTGATTGGCTACATTATAAATGGAAACTAGGCTATGTCTAGCTTGCGCGTTAATCATTTTAATGTTAATATTAGTTGTTCTTTTTGCTTTAGTGCAACAGATAAAGGGTCCCGCGGTACTCCCGCGGGAGTGCAGGTCTCTACGTTGAAGTTTATTTCACTTTGGAATATTCATTCATGGATTTGCGCTACTGTCTTCTTCACACACAGACGAAACTTACTAGAGAAGTGTGAAGTGTGACAATTTACCTCTGTAAATAAATATAAATTCACGTCTCGCGCACTTTAATGCCCTTTGAATGTAACGTGTACGTTCCCTTGGAACTGGAATTATGGCGGAATATCATGTGAAGTCCACTTCGCAGGGCACTTACGGTCGAATAAGACCACGCTTGAATGCTGCTCGCGAACGCGCCGGCGGATCTCCACCAAATTTGGGGGATCCCTTAAGCTCGAGGAGCCCTCTCGAAACGCCACCCTCCGTGCATCGGTAGCCCCTCGGGATCGCTAGATCGGTCGTCGCCGGACCGCGAATTTAACCGCCAGTAACTCCCGAACCCCAGGGGCTATCGACGTGGGGGTGGTCTCATTCGAAAGAGGGCCTCGAGACGTACACTTGATTCGCGTTCGAGAGGGTTCCCCCGAATTTGGCGCGGATTCGCCAAGCTGTTACGTTGATATGGCCGTTCAAAGTTTCAATGGTTTTCCATTGACTTAAGCTTTAAAGCGTTTCATCCAGGTCGCCAGTAGCAAACAATGGAGCGCGCTCTGCTGGACAAACTAAGTAATTACACCATTTCAAGCATTTTATCTGCGTTATATGTTCTGTTAAAAAAATTTTCATATCGGCGGCGTATCGGCGGCATATTCGCCGATACCGATATATCGGCGACAGGCTCATATCGGCCGATAATATCGGCTAAACGATATATCGGTCGGGCTCTAGTGAAATGTTGAAAATGTGAAAAAAATGTGATACATTTTTCACAAAAATGTGAAGCAGCTCAACTGTTTTCAACATTGATAATAATAAGAAATGCTTCTTGAGGAGCAAATCAGCATAATAACATGATTTCTGAAGGATCATGTGACACTGAAGACTGGAGTTATGATGATGAAAATTCAACTTTGGTTCACAGGAATAAATTACATTTTATACTCGCATAGAAAACAGTTATTTAAAATTCTAATAATATTTCACTTTTTTTGCTGTATTTTTGATCAAATAAATGCAGCCTTGGCAAACAGAAGAGACATTTGAATGGCATTGTATAATGTAAAAGAGAACTAAGTGATTTTTAAGTCAGTTCACTTGTTTTGGGTCAGAGTTTGATTCATTAAAGAGCACAAATGTGAACAGACTTTAGCACTTCAGTGCCTCGCACTTAATCTGGAGGCAAATGGCATCACTGGAAAGTTAGTAGCATTAGTGCAGGGTTTGCACAACCTGATCAACTCAAGAGTTGCTGTTTCAAAGTGTTTTCATTCCATTTTAAGCAGCAGCAGCAGGAGACGTTGAATGTTTAACATCACAGCTCAAAGAGCCAACAACTTTGTGACCCAATCGCGTGAGTGATAAGTATTTATAAAATGATTTTCTTTCAATGAGGATCTGTCTTTTGAATATTTGTAGAAAATTACCCTCTCTACCCTTAATAAATGCCGTTAGAAAGTCTTAGTTTGATCAGCAGTGTATTCTGGGTGAATCCAAGCAATTTGTCATTCAGACAGTATTTTAGTCTCAAACACATTTCTACTCACTCTTTTGCCTGCTCCAGTTTTTTGGCAGCCTCTTTCTTCATTTTCTCTTTCTCCATGTATTCCTCTAGTTCTCGTCCTTCCAGTCTGCAACGTTTTCTTATCTGGTTTAGTTAAAGAAAACACAAAATCTTCAAAATCACTGGCCATCCGATGCATTTTGCACACAAAAATTGCTTGAAAAAGAGCTATAGATTTGAATGGCATTGTATAATGTAAAAGAGAACTAAGTGATTTTTAAGTCAGTTCACTTGTTTTGGGTCAGAGTTTGATTCATTAAAGAGCACAAATGTGAACAGACTTTAGCACTTCTTCTTGAAACAGATAGCAAAACATGAATTAATCTGGAGGCAAATGGCATCACTGGAAAGTTAGTAGCATTAGTGCAGGGTTTGCACAACCTGATCAACTCAAGAGTTGCTGTTTCAAAGTGTTTTCATTCCATTTTAAGCAGCAGCAGCAGGAGACGTTGAATGTTTAACATCACAGCTCAAAGAGCCAACAACTTTGTGACCCAATCGCGTGAGTGATAAGTATTTATAAAATGATTTTCTTTCAATGAGGATCTGTCTTTTGAATATTTGTAGAAAATTACCCTCTCTACCCTTAATAAATGCCGTTAGAAAGTCTTAGTTTGATCAGCAGTGTATTCTGGGTGAATCCAAGCAATTTGTCATTCAGACAGTATTTTAGTCTCAAACACATTTCTACTCACTCTTTTGCCTGCTCCAGTTTTTTGGCAGCCTCTTTCTTCATTTTCTCTTTCTCCATGTATTCCTCTAGTTCTCGTCCTTCCAGTCTGCAACGTTTTCTTATCTGGTTTAGTTAAAGAAAACACAAAATCTTCAAAATCACTGGCCATCCGATGCATTTTGCACACAAAAATTGCTTGAAAAAGAGCTATAGAAGAAAACTAATCACTAGATTTGCCCAAATTTGTGGGATCAAATCAAATTTGATATTCAGAGATTTGTCTGAGCGATGTAATAACAAGCAAACCAGTTACCCGCTAGCAAAACAGTTTATCCAGTTTTGTTTTTTGGTAACTTTGGTAAATAAGTTCTCGTGAATAATTACATCTTCTCATAGGAAGACCACACAGTCTCATTAATAATCACGACACACATCCTTTAACATTGACATGATGTAGATATTAAACCCAGAAGATGAAAATAGTGTAAAAATATCCCAAAAAATGAACAATTAAAAAAAATTAAGTTATAATGAATGGCTGCTAACATTGTTTTCTGATGTGCAACACCTCCATTAATATCTAAGAAAATGATCAGCCACAAAAAAAAAGAAAAAAAAATCACAAAAATTCTGATCATAAAATCATATTTTCAGCTAATTTCTATTTTTTCCTATGATAGTTTTTTTGTCATATTTTTATTCAAAATCTTACTTCACAGTATGATTTTATTTCACAATCTCGATATAGCTATTTTTGTTATTTTATTTGATTTATATTAGGCTGCTGTCACTTTAAGACTGACTGCACGGATCCAATATACTGAAACTCATCTGTTATTGTTGTGCCTGCTATTCACTTTCATAATGTTGCTCAAAAAAAAGTATACTTTGTCCTATCTTCATATTAAATTCCTTGTCGGCTGTTAGCCAGAAAAAGTAAACCAGACTCAAACCAGTTTAAGGCCTCACCTCCAGCTCGATTCTCTTCTCCCCCGGATTGTCTATGAGGTAGCGGGCCAGCGTTCCCGGTGTGGTTCTGTAGGTGAGGATGACTGAGTTCTTGGCATCCTGGCACCACTGTATGAAGAGCTCTCGTGAGAAGCCGGCCTCCAGATCGGGCTGGCTGCACAGAACCACCTTCGGGCTGGGCACGCGGCTCAGATCGGACAGGCTGTGACAGAGCGACAGGTGGCGGAACTGGAAAGGGTTGTTCCTCTTGTCCTCGAAGCATCGCATCAGTTTATCGCTCATCCACTCGACCTGTGAGGAAACACAAGAAACTTTCTGATTTCTGACACGTCTTGCTATTAGGGGTGTGCGATATATATCGTCTGCGATAATATCGTAATTGTTGTTTTAACGATGTGCGATTTGACATTATCGAGTATTTTGCAAAAACTATTCAAAACATCCTTACAGAGTGCACGCATACATTACGTAGACTAGTACGTGTGCGCATTTAGAGTGCGTTCTTTCACTGCACGATTCAGTCTATTAAAATGCATTTAGAATGATCACAAATTCAAGACATGATGGCAGAAAATGTATATATTTATACCACTTCATATAGTTATTCAATTTCACACGAAGAGTGCCGTTTTTCTCCAAAAAATACCATGATTACAAATGTGACATTGAATTCAATAAACAATAAATTAATTAAGAGACTTATGTTTTAGTCTCACCATATTGCTTGTTTTTGCTCTATTTCGCCAACAAAAATCATAAAGATTAATTTCTATGAGTATGAACTGACCACCACACAGAATATGAAGAAAATTAAAAACATTATGAGTCAGCTGTCTTCAGCAGTCCTTTAGGTACCAGCACAATAACACACTCAGCAAAATATCGTCTAATTATCGTCATCGATAAAATCCCAGAAAATATCGAGATATTATTTTTTGTCAATATCGCACACCCCTACTTGCTACACATGCAAAATGTCCACAAAAATTTTAGATATTTTAAAAATAATATAGATATTATTAAGACATTTCATTGAAGCAACCGATTCAGTCGGTCACTGAATCATTCATTAAACTCATTCGTTCAAAACGCGGAATCATTCAGTAATGACGTTTCAGTGTGTATTGTTTGGGGACACAAAAGCCATGGGGAAAAAAACTAAGTAATTATGACTTCTGACTTTCTCAGAATTCTGAGTTTACATTTTGTAATTAATAACTCATACATTTGCAACTGTGAGGAATTCTGAAAAAAAAAAATCACAATTCTGAGAAAAAAAAGTCAGAATTCTTTACAATTCTGTGAAAAAAAGTTGGAATTCTTTACAGTTCTGAGAAAAAAAGTCAATTTTGAGATTATACCTCCAATTCAGAGGGGAAAAAAAGTCAGAACTGCACGTTTATAACTCACATTTGAGAGAAAAAGGATAAAATGGATCTCAAAATATTGTGTCATAAAATCAATGTAACATTTGCTAACAATCATGCCGATATTCAGAAAAGACCGCACTCTTGCTCATATGATATTGCTTAATTTTATAATTTGATAAAAATATAAAACAAAACTCGTGCAGGAAAAAGGCCCCTGCATATCTTGAATTTCGAGACATTCAAACGGCATTAAATATCATGCAGTGAAAGCACACACTTTCAAGGCATGCTTGTTTGGTTTTTGCAAAGCGAGTGACATACTCTATAATGCCAGCTTGCTTTAAAACAATTACGACATTATTGTAGACCACACAAACAACATTTCTGAAGGACTTGACTGCGACAGCGAGACCTGGGACTTTGAGAACTCCACCACGTTGTAGCTGACGTTGTTGAGCAGGGCGAGCGAGTAAACGCCCAATCCTGCGTCTTTGGTCCTCCAGATCTGATCTAGGAGCTGAGACAGTTCCAGCACTCGTCCCGCCGTATCCACGGCGATCAGCACGTTCCCGTCGCCGCGGAGGGTCTCCATGACATTGGCTGGAAGAGAGTGTAGAACGGCACACTTCATTGCAGCAAATACATTTGATGACAAATCATCAAAATCATTTTGGGTGAACTGTTGGTTTAGTTTGAACTTACTGAGCAGTTGCTCGTCACGTTGTTTCCTGCGAGGCTGAACATACGAGGCATTGAAGGAGTCTGTGATGAGGAGAGACGGTCTGCTGATGGTCTCCAGGGAGCAGCCGTTCAGATGACTGATTGGACACAGCAAACATTATGTAAAAAAACGTTTGACTCTGCACTGAGATCAGAAATTAACAAGAATTTGGACAAAAATGGCAAATAAAGTGTCAAAAATGCCTGTGATATTTAAAATATTGTTACTTTCACTTTATTAAAGCTACATACGTATTTGATGTATCTTAGTAGTAGGGCTGTCGCGGTGAGGGAATTTCTCTTGCGGTAATTTTGAGTGGCTCAATAGCGTGGTATGCGGTATTACCACCATATATATATAATCGTGATTAATCGCATCCAAAATAAAAGTTTTTGTTTACATAATATATGAGTGTGTACTGTGTATATTTATTATGTATATATAAATACAAACACATGCATATATATATTTAAGAAAAATATGTAATGTTTACATACAACACACATGCATATATATAGTTAAGAAAAATATGTAATGTTTACATACAACAATATGTAATGTTATATAATATAAAATATAATAATATAGATATATATATGTATATACACACATGTAAATATTTTCATGAATATTTGATGCGATTAATCGTTTGACAGCACTAGATGTTAGTTTGTTTTTTAATTAATAGTCATTTATTAGTTAGTTTTACTTTTTAATCTTTATTAAACATAACTTAGTAATATTTATAATAAATATTTAATAGACCGAATAATTTATAATTGACTTACTCAAACTACTTGTAAAATATTATTTGAGAAAATAATGCAAATGAATAATCAAAACAAACATTATATCAATTGAATTTTTTCATATTCAAATAACCTCAAATTGCTTTAATTTTTTTGTATTTATTCTTAAAATAATTAATTAATAATTAAATTTATGTTTGTGTTGATTATTAATGTATATGTGATTGTTTTCATATCTCAAATAATAATTTGATCTCTCTCTCTCTCTCTCTCTCTATATATATATATATATATATGATGTATCTGATGTTGGTTTGATATTTGATTAACACCCATAATTGTTGTGAATTTAACATTAATTAGTTTTATTATTTAATAAATAATATTATTTATTCAATCTCAAATCACTATTTGAGGAAAAATGGTATTTAATAAGTATTTGAAAATACATAGCAAGAGAAAAAGAGAAAAATTACCCCAAAAATTCCAGGGTGCAAATATTGAAAACTTTCTGATACAATATTCATTTGATCTACAGGTGATTTATTTTATACTTACATCTCCCTCTTGTGGTTGAAATCCACAGCATAGATGATCTCTTCCTCTCCGTCCTTCACTATTTTCCAGATAGTGCCACCGATCATGTGGCCCGCAGGAAGTGGGGTGATGGACAGACCGTGACCTTTTCCTGTTCATTAATAAATTATGAGTAACTTCCAAGATGCCCAAAAGGACACAATATCATTATTTTGGATTATTAAAGATTCAGAATTTCTGATTGGCTTTTCTCTTTTTGCACATGTGAATAATGAGGACATGTTTTCTCACCTTTCAGGTTGACGATCTGAGAGTATTTCAGCTGCTGAATTTTGTCAAAGGCTGAATCGACGTCATCCAGTGTGAACAGAGAGAAATCTTCTGTGTTGTGTCGAGACTATGAGATCAAATAGGATGGAGCAATTAATATTTCAGCACTGCCTCAAAGTGAGAAGTATTGAACACTCCAAAACATGGGGATTTTAAGTTCAACTAACAATTCAAGTCTATGATGCATCATAGATCTCTGTAAAATTGAAATAATTTAATAAAGAACACAGTCATTACTGCATACTATCACTAAAAAAAGTGATTTGCTCCCACATGTCCCATTTAAATCTATTAAATCTGACTTTATTTTCATGATAATTAAGTATATTTTAACCCCTAAATTGCCATCCTGAAAAAAAAAAGATTAATGTAATGTGAAAAAAATTCAAATAATATAGAATATTTCTTGTACTGCTTCTATGCTGATTTAAATTTTTACTAGAGTAAAGCAAAAAATGTGTATCAAAGTCAATGGGAATAATGAGAATTCAGCTCAAAAGTTAAACATCTGGATGCATTATAGGTAGTTTTGGGGAAAATGTGCTTATTTTTTAAGAAAATTACATTTTTACTGGTCCTATAATTGGGTTTATTTTCTTTATGCAAAAAAAATTAATCGAACAAAAATGGTCTTTATTAATTTAAGGGTGATGTGAGCTCCAATTTAAACTCAATCGCTCAGAGACAATCAATCTTTTTTTGTTGTTATTTTCATATTTAAACAAACAATCTCAAATTGCACGTTATAATTTTTGATTGAAAAATAAAAAGTGAATTTTTTTTTTAAATAATGTTTTAATTATTACATTAAAATAAACACTATTTTTTATTAAAATAATCATCTTAAAATTATAACATGATAATGGTTTGAATATGAAAATAAAATTCAATTTATTATATGTTTGTGTTGATTGTTAATTTATATGTGAATGTGTTCATTTTTGTTTGAGTTTTACGTGACTTTCATCATATAAATGTTGCCATGAACTGTCAAGCCTTTCCCTTGTAAATGACTCATTTGACACAATTAAGAAACACACTTCAGATTTAAGAGCTAATGATAATCAGTGCTTCTTTTGAAACTCATCCATCTCACCTGATAGAGATCGTACATGAACATCTGGCCCATCTTGTAGACGGGAATGGTGGCGTAGATGGTGCAGTTGAGCCCCAGCTTGCCCACAGCGTACGGTAAAGCGCCCAGATGCAGATGATCGGGGTGAGAGAGCAGCACTGCGTCCACCTGATGGACATACCTGACAGAGACAGGACAGGAAATACACATCACATACAGGAAATGATCTCAATAACACCACCTCACCGTCCAAAGATCGTACCGCTTCAGGGAATCTATGATGTCCATGGAGAAACTTTCATCCCAGCCACAGTCCAGCAGGAAGCGGAACTCGTCCACCTGTAACAGGTAACACAGAGCCGATTCCTCCTGGACTCCGGAAAGAGCCGTCAGCTTGATGATGGACGTCATTCTGCCGTCTGACTGACAGATGGACACAAAAGATCATCAGTAAACAACTTGCATTTAGTCTTGAGCATTTGTTTGTTTAATAGTCAGAATGAAAAATCATGTACTAAAAAAGTACCATGTTTTTGGACATGTACTATGACAATAACATGGTATTCTTTAAAGAAGTCATTCATAACATAGCATATAGATAAGGAAATCAATCATTCAGTATCACGGTATTACCATAGTTTTATAAACATCCGTAAAACCACGGTATCATAATGGTAATGCCACGGTATTCTTTTCAGTACCATGGAAAACCATGTAAGTATTAAGAATATATAGCAAGAATACATGACCATAATCATGATATTTCATTCCATTTATCCAAATACTATGGAAATATTATCTAAAACCAGCCAATTGTGATAAAATGCTAATAAAAGTGCATAAAATAACAGAGCAGCATGTAATGAACAGCACTGTAAGTTCAGGACACAGATTGAGACAGAAGGGCACAGAATGAATGAATTGAATATCCATAAGCGTCCATTATAAAGTTACTCAACTTTCAAATGAATCTGACATTTAAATTTGATCTGAACTCAATGAAAACACACAGCAGCCAAACCAATGAAGAGATTTTCTTTTAAAAACTGACTTGATTTATGTACATAAAAACTTGCGTACCCGTATCTCGTTATGTCACTTTTGATGTCAGGAGGTTTGGTCAATAATAAATGGTGAAAATCGCTGAAAAATCATCTTAAATTCAATGTTTCAGATCGGCGGCATGAGAGCAGCGGCCATTACCGCTGCTGCTGACGTCACTGGACTCTACCACTGACAGCAGCGGAGGGGCGCTTGCAAATAACTAATAAAAGTCTCATAATACGTGTCGTAAACGATACATAGCTCATTTTTTAAGATACATATTTAGATTAAATCTATGTCTAAAATGTAGGTTTTGAGCTAAACGAAAAATAATTTTTCAGCCTTTCAACTGTCAAACTGTCAAAAGCATCCAAATTATATTCAAATTTTTTTTTATTATTATTTTATATTACCTATATCACAATTTTAAATAGGTTAAGTCCATATATATATATAAACAATTTTGCTAGGGTATTAAACACAGAAACGTTTCATTGTAGTGGAAAGGAAAATTGTAGCAACTCCCTTCAAACTGTCACGTCGATAGTTGGTACGGTCCAAAGCCCTTAGCTGGAAGGTGAATACTGCTGCGCTAATAACACACAGAGGAAACTAGCGGAAGGTCAATGACTTTAAGTTCATATATATATATATATATATATAATGTGTTTTTATACTTAGTTTTGACTATTAAAGTGAATGAAGTGTTTATAAGAGTTTTCTGTTGAAGCAATGAAATGAAAATGTCGTGTTTATGTGAGGACGGTAGCAGATAGTGTGGACACGGGCCCAGAGCAGTCACCTTCACATCAACACAAACATTTCTATATGAGATGATGGCTTTCATCATGACATTTCTATTTCGACGTTTTATTTAAGTCAGTAGATATTAATAAGGTTAGACTAGGTTTTTGTAGACAGATCAATGAATGCTGCAGAATTGCTGTATTTCACTGGCTTTGACTCCAAATAAGTGACATAATCATATGTAATCAAAAGTTTGAACACAATTCATGGTCCCACTTTATATTAAGTGGTCTTAACTACTATGTACTTACATTTAAATTAATAATTTGGTACAATGCACTTATTGTGTACATGCATGTTTTTACATTGTACTTATATTTAAAAAAATACCTGCATGTAATTACATCTGTAATTAATTTCTGTAATTACATTTATAATTACACTGTTGACCCATCCCTTACACCACCAAACCTCTCTAACCTCACCCGTATCACACCTCAATAGCAGCAAAAGTGTTTTGCAATACAATATGAGCACAATAAGTACATTGTACTTATTTTTTGATGTAGGTACATAGTAGTTAAGGCCACTTAATATAAAGTGGAACCCAATTCATTTATTTTGTATAATCCAACATTTAAGCAGAAGCCATTAATAACATGTCTCTTTTCTTTAATCACAGGCGTCATGGTGAATTTCGCAGCAGCGATTCGTGAGCACTGGGTCAATATCCTGGTCCCTCTGGGTTTTGTCATCGGGGTTTATCTGGACCGATGGAATGACCAGAAACTCACAGCATTCAGGAACAAGAGTGCTTTATACAGCAGGTCATATAACATCTTATAAAGATGTCTTAAAACCAGTGTGTGTCTTTGTAAATGAATCATTTCTGAATCTAACTTCTGATTTCAGGGAACTGAAGCCTGGTGAGGAATACACCTGGAAGTGAGACTCCTGCAGTGATATTTATTGGACCCTCTGCCTAGAATGTGTATATTGTCTGTGCATCCACCATGTCTCTGATTGCAAGCATGTTGGCGCAATAAATTTTGCATTTAATTCTGTAATGCCTTGTAGTTTTTATTTACAGCACATGAGTGAGTGATGGGAGATTTTGTTGGTTGGGTTCTATTCAGTCCAAAATCTTGCTTCACATCAGAGCCATCATGTTAGTAAATATCAAATATGTCCTGATTTGATGTGATTTTGCGGCATCATCTGTTTTGATAATTTCACATCATTTTGATTTCCTATCTTGCTTTACATGGCCTATTAAGATAATATGGCCAAAATAACAAATGCAATAACCTTTTTTTTTTCATATTTGAATGCGATAGCATATGTTGTTAGAAGACACCAATACTAAACTGTTTTAACACACTCTTTTAGCACTGATGCAATTTTGCAAATTTACAGAAGTGTTTGTTTTCCCAAAATGTATGGATGGGTTAACCTCAGCAATTCTGTATAATTGAATACAGAAAATATACAGTAAAATCAAACTTGCCACAACTGTTCAACAAGACAAAGAAACCTAAAAAAAAATTACAAATACCCTTTAATTTCATTTGACAAAAAATATGTAGTTAGTACAGATAATAAGCATATGACATAGGACACTCATTTTCTTTAGTCACAAAATACTGTTTTTATTCAGCTGTCAAAGGTTCAGCAGTGTGGATCAGTCCCTTCTCAAAGAGCAGCTCAGCCAGAGACATCTGCAAAATGAGATTCATTCATAAAATCAATCTGAACAGGTCATTAAGGGCTTAAGTATAAAACAGATGCATGCAGTACCTTAGCCTCCATTTTCTCACATGGTAAACTGGCCACAGAAACAAACTTGGGATATGAATGAATCAGAAACTCCATGGCATCAATGTGCTGTAAAAAAAAAAACCGCAAACATGATCAGCCCAATGCTTAAAGAAAGTAAACGCTGCAGTCATTTCAGACAAGAGTACATGTTTACCTCTGCTTTCATCTCAATGCTCTTGGGCTCTTCTTTACGATAGACTCTGGAGTTCTCAGTAGTGTAACAAAGAGAGACTGTTTCTCCATCGCCGCACAACCTATGAAGACAAATATATTTTACTTTTTATTCTAGCATATGCTGTTAAATTAAAATACCATTTATTACACCAAACGAATGTGTATCTTCATAATTAGTTATATCACTTTGTGGCACCCGAAGTTCTCATCACATTCCATTCAGACTGCAAATTCACGTTATACAACTCAAGTATATTTATGCAATTTAAGATTGACAAGCCTGATAATTGTTATAGAAAACACTGTGTATTGGTACCTTGCAGCTCCAGCCCGCACAAGTCTGATTTGGGTTTGGCCCTTCAGTTGAACAGTCACATCAAGGGCCTCACCGTCTCCCCATCGAGCAGGAGCCCCGTACACACTGCTGGCCTTCTCCTCTACAAAACACACACAGATACATTTTATTGAATGATCATCTGAGCTTTAATCTATGGAAGGTAATTATCACATTGCTTACTTTTTCCTTACAATTTTGGAGTTTATATTTCACAATTCGTACTTCTCACAATTCTGATGTAAACTATGAGACACAAAAAGTCAGAATTGTGAGTTAACAAGCCAGAAGAAAAGTCAGAATTGTTTTATTCCATGTCAGAAACAAGCTTCAATGGTAACTGGTTTAATATACAGTACCGTAGCAGAAACAAAAACTACAGAATTGCAAAAGAAAAAAGTCAGAATGGCAAAATATAAACTCAAAATTTAGAGAAAAAAGTCAATTGCGAGGTGTAAACTCAAAATTCTGAGAGAAAGTCATAATTGTGAGATGTAAACTGAAAATTCAGAAAGTCAGAATTACTAAAAAATAAACGAGAAAAAATAAACAAAATTCGAAATAAGTCATAATTGCGAGATGTAAACTGAAAATTCAGAAAGTCGGAATTACGAGAAATAAACGAGAAAAAATAAACAAAATTCGAAATAAAAAGTCATAATTGTGAGATGTAAACTCAAAATTCAGAAAGTCAGAATTACGAGAAATAAACGAGAAAAAATAAACAAAATTCGAAATAAAAAGTCATAATTGTGAGATGTAAACTCAAAATTCAGAAAGTCAGAATTACGAGAAATAAACGAGAAAAAATAAACAAAATTCGAAATAAAAAGTCATAATTGTGAGATGTAAACTCAAAATTCAGAAAGTCAGAATTACGAGAAATAAACGAGGGGAAAAAATTCGAAATAAAAAGTCAATTGTGAGATGTAAACTCAAAATTCAGAAAGTCAGAATTACGAGAAATAAACGAGAAAAAATTAAATTCGAAATTAAGTCATAATTGTGAGATGTAAACTCAAAATTCAGGAAGTCAGAATTACGAGAAAAAATAAAATTCGAAATGAAGTCATAATTGTGAGATGTAAACTCAAAATTCAGAAAGTCAGAATTACGAGAAATAAACGAGAAAAAATTAAATTCGAAATTAAGTCATAATTGTGAGATGTAAACTCAAAATTCAGAAAGTCAGAATTACGAGAAATAAACGAGAAAAAATTAAATTCGAAATTAAGTCATAATTGTGAGATGTAAACTCAAAATTCAGAAAGTCAGAATTACGAGAAATAAACGAGAAAAAATTAAATTCGAAATTAAGTCATAATTGTGAGATGTAAACTCAAAATTCAGAAACTCAGAATTACGAGAAATAAACGAGAAAAAATAAACAAAATTCGAAAAAGTCATAATTGTGAGATGTAAACTCAAAATTCAGGAAGTCAGAATTACGAGAAAAAATAAAATTCGAAATGAAGTCATAATTGTGAGATGTAAACTCAAAATTCAGAAAGTCAGAATTACGAGAAATAAACGAGAAAAAATTAAATTCGAAATGAAAAGTCATAATTGTGAGATGTAAACTCAAAATTCAGAAAGTCAGAATTACGAGAAATAAACGAGAAAAAATTAAATTCGAAATGAAAAGTCATAATTGTGAGATGTAAACTCAAAATTCAGAAAGTCAGAATTACGAGAAATAAACGAGAAAAAATTAAATTCGAAATGAAAAGTCATAATTGTGAGATGTAAACTCAAAATTCAGAAAGTCAGAATTACGAGAAATAAACGAG
>NW_015547712.1:1105428-1126119 GCF_001515605.1 Sinocyclocheilus anshuiensis
CCGATGTCTGAATTATTTAATGTATGTTTAAATACATCTGTTATGAAACAAGTTTTGACAGCCACTGTGTAAATGAATATATTTCAACAACAAATAGAAATTTTATCATTTAGAAGTTAATTTAAAAACTGCATTATATGGAAGCCCGTTTCCACCACTTAATAAAACATAAAAAAGGTAATTGCGACTTTTTATCTCACAATTCTGAGTTCTGACTTTTTTTCTCATAATTGCGTTATACAAACTCGCAATTGCGATTTAAAAAGTCATAATTGTGAGATGTAAACTCAAAATTCAGAAAGTCAGAATTACGAGAAATAAACGAGAAAAAATTAAATTCGAAATAAAAAGTCATAATTGTGAGATGTAAACTCAAAATTCAGAAAGTCAGAATTACGAGAAATAAACGAGAAAAAATTAAATTCGAAATAAAAAGTCATAATTGTGAGATGTAAACTCAAAATTCAGAAAGTCAGAATTACGAGAAATAAACGAGAAAAAATTAAATTCGAAATAAAAAGTCATAATTGTGAGATGTAAACTCAAAATTCAGAAAGTCAGAATTAAGAGAAATAAACGAGAAACGAGAAAAAATAAACAAAATTCGAAATAAGTCGTAATTGTGAGATGTAAACTGAACATTCAGAAAGTCAGAATTACGAGAAATAAATGAAAAAAAATAAACAAAATTCAAAATAAAAAGTCATAATTGTGAGATGAAAACTCAATTTACAAAAAAGTCAGAATTGTGAGATATTGCAATTACCTTTTTTGTTTGCGGAAACAAGCTTCCATATTAATCAGTTTAACATACAGTAAAAAACATATTGTATTACTGCAATATCTGATACAACACAAATACTTGAACCATGTTATTTCTGTAAAACTGGAATATATTGAGACATTTACCAGACATATATTTTCTGAAACTCACAGAATTGGTTTCGACAGAAGTTATATTTCTGACCTTTCAAAGGCGATATTTTAACGCAAAAAACACCACCTGACCTTTAGTTGTGGCGTGTTATTGTGAGACTCACCAGCGCTCAGCACCGGTGGAAGGCAGTCGTGCAGGAAGTCTTTGGCTTTCTGATCCACAGCAGCATCGGCTGGCGCAAAACTGACCAGTTTCTTCATCAGGCCCTCGACGTGTGCAATGAATTTGTCTCTTCGTGGGTCTTCCTGTTCACACGCACAAGTGATTTCTGTGTCAATACGGGTCAGAGACAAACAGAACGGAGCCTGTATATTAATAGAGTAGAAACACGAGTACCTTCTCAGAGTTCTGAACTCCCATGAACTGAAGGTAATCAAGCGGCAGTCCCTTCCTGAACTCAACGTCTTCCTCCATCGCAGTCTCCAGAGCTGCTGGCATCAACTGCAAATCAAATACATTCACTGAAGTCACAAGATGTAATCTAGCTGAATCTTACATAGAAATATCTGGTTCACATTTTAATCAATAATCTGCGTTATTAATATCGGCATTATTACTGTAATGCAAATAAATAAATTCTGCATTATTAATATCTGCAATGCAAATGCATAAATGTAATACAGTAAGATATAATATATAATAGTAAGATTATATATAGTATATATATATATATATAATAGTAAGATATAATGATATAAACAAAGTTTCGCTTTGTGAGTTCTTGTGAGATTCACTTATTCAAAATTCCTCATGGATTCTTTTCGATTCATTCACAGCACAGACTCAGAAGTGAAGGGTCGTACTTTGAGGAGCAGATCTCCCCAGCTGTTCCTCTGGAAGGAGGAGACGGTGAGGTGCAGCGAGTGAGCGTCAGGCAGACAGTCGGCCTGATGAATAAACCCACGAGGAAAATACAGCAGATCACCAGCTTCCAGCACCACGTCCATGATGGGCTGCCCGATCTCGTCCTGACTGAAATTAGCTTCAGGAGAAACGCAACAGAGAGAGTGTTTACCCCCTTATAAAGATTGATTTAATTAATAATACCCTATAAATAATAAAACTTGCTTTGTGTGTAAAGTCTGTACTTACAACTAGACACTAGTGGCAACACTTCATCTTCAGATCTGAAGGACAACAGAGGTGCTACAAGTCAATACTGCATCTCTTCACTTGGTGCAAGTAAAGATTTTTTTATGTTTGTTTATGGACATGACAGCTGAAGTTTAAAGGAATAGTTCACTCAGAAATGAAAATTTGCTGGAAATGTCCCTCACCCTCAGGCCATCCAAGATGTAGATGAGTTTGTTTCTTCATCAGATTTGGAGAAATTATCCATTGCTCACCGATGGATGCTCTGCAGTGAATGGGTGCCGTCAGAATGAGAGTCCAAACAGCTGATAAAAACATCACAATAATCCACAAGTAATCCACACCACTCCAGTCCATCAGTTAATGTCTTGTGAATACAAAAGCTGCATGTCTATGAGAAACAAATCCATCATTATGTTGTTTTAACTTTAAACCATCTCTTCTGACCAAAATATGCTGTCTTCTCTCATCAAAATCCACCAACATATCTGTTTTGGCTTGTAAACGGTTGCATCTTTCTCTCCTGATGGACTGGAGTGGTGTGGATTACTTGTGGATTATTGTGATGTTTTTATCAGCTGTTTGGACTCTCATTCTGACGGCACCCATTCACCTGCAGAGCATCCATTGGTGAGCAATGGATCATTTCTCCAAATCTGATGAAGAACAAACTCATCTACATCTTGGATGGCCCGAGGGTGAGAAAATATAACAAATGTTCATTTTTGGGTGAACTACTCCTTTAAAGCGTAACTGATCGCTCACTGAGGGTTGTACACTCTCCAGTGCTTTTTGCCCTCCAACTGCAAAATGAACGCTTCTATATCGTCATAGTGAGGAGCAAAACCCTGTGTCCCCGCTGGTGTCAGATATCTGAAAAACATATTACAGTTAAACAATAACTGACAGATTTGATCAAATTAATGTAATAATATAGTGTTAATGAGTCATTGTCACATACACGTTTGCGCCCGCCATACTGCCAAACTTCTCCTGAAGAATAGAGAGCACTTGCCACACAGTGGAGGAAAATGCTTGAGGATTGAGCATTCGGAGAGAACAGCCGCTCTGATAACAGATGCCAAACAACATCTGTGAATAAACTTCACACTTTAACAGTAAATGAAACACTGAGGCTTCACAGATGGGTTATTTATATTGTAATGACAGTTCCTCCAACTTCACACAACAGCATATTATCACCTTTATTCTATTGTGCCGTATAGTTTGATGTTGGTAAGATTTTTAAATGCTTTTGAATGAAGTCTCTTCTGCTCACCAAGGCTGCATTTATTTAATCAAAAATACGGTAGAAACAGTAAAATTATGAAATATTATTATAATTTAAAATAGCCATTTTCTATTTGAATATATAGTAACATGTAGTTTATTCCTGTGATCAAAGCTGAATTTTCAGCATCATAACTCCAGTCTTCAGTGTCACACGATCCTTCAGAAATCATTCTAATATGCTGATTTGCTGCACAAGAAACATTTCTGATTATTATCAATGTTAAAAACAGTTGTGAAAATGTACCTCATAAAAATCCCACACAGTGTATGGTAACGCTCTTCCTGGAGGATTGTGTGTCTCTCTTTTTCCATTTGTGTAGCTCGTCACATCCAGATTCACTCCATACTGCACGTCATCCTGAACAAAACACTGAACATCATTACATCTGACTGCAACATTAGATACATTCATTCCTTCTAAATTGAAGAAAAATACTGCTCACATTTCTTAAGATGTGGTCAAACTCAGCCGTCGAAAAGAGTCCTTTGTAATAGTCTGGATTCTGTCGTTGGATCAGAATGGGTTTCTTCTCCCAATTATCTCTATAATGTGGAGAGAACAAGACCTGTCAATCATCTCTGATCCAAAGCGACTTCTAGTACACTTTGTGGTTGAAATATTATATAAATATATATGACCCTGGAGCACAAAAGCAGTCTTAAGTCGCTGGGGTATATTTGTAGCAATAGCCAACAATACATTGCATGTCTCAAAATTATACATTTTTCTTTTATGCCAAAAATCATTAGGATATTAAGTAAAGATCATGTTCCGTGAAGATATTTTGTAAATTTCCTACTGTAGATATATCAAAACTTAATTTTTGATTAGTAATATGCATTGCTAAGAACTTCATTTGGACAACTTTAAAGATGATTTTCTCAATATTTAGATTTTTTTTTGCACCCTCAGATTCCAGATTTTTAAATACTTGTACCTCAGCCAAATATTGTCCTATCCTTACAAATGGAAAGCTTATTTATTCAGCTTTCAGATGATGTATAAGTCTCAATTTCAAAAAACTGACCCTTATGACTGGTTTTGTGCTCCAGGGTCACATATTATATATATTCTGCGAATTATTCAACAGTTCAATGTTGATTCAATTCTATGGAAGCCCTTTTCCAGCACAGAAAAACAAAATTAAAAAAGGTAATTGAGACTTTTTTTTACTTTCTTTTTCCTCAGAATTGCGAGATATAAACGTGCACAATCAAGAGAAGGAAAGTCAAGAAGATGTGAACTCAGATTTCGGGACTTTTTTCTCAGAAATCTGAGTTTACGTCTCGCAATTCTGTTTTTATGTTTAACTCAAAATTCGTACTTGTTCTCACAATTGTGAGTTTTTATCTCACAGTTCAGTTCAGACATTTCTTCTCAGAATTCTCCGTTTATATCTGAGAAGAAAAGTCAGAAGTTAAGTCAGATATAAACTAGCAATTCTGACATTTTCCTCAGAACTGTGAGTTTGTATCCCGCAGTTCTGAATTTTTTTCTCAGAATTGTGAGATAGAGAGTTGCAACTACCTTTTAAATTGTTTACCCCACGGCAGAAACAAGCTTTCATACAATTCAGTTCAAAAACATTGATGTGTCGATGTTACAAAGCTCATCAATTAAGAAACTGTAAATGTGTGTGTTTGCGCTCTCACACCTGAAGAAGCTCTTGTCTTGGACTGGGTGAATAAGCCACTGGAACAGTCTGTTGGCTCTATCTCTGCTGTTGTTGACCTTCGCCAGATCCGTCAGGAGTGCATCAAGAGCTGGACTCTCAAATCCTTCACCATTATGTGTCTCACAGTCCTTCTCCTGGAAAAACAGAAGATCATGAGCTTCACATCTCCAGTATCTGGCATCATACGGTCAGACACTTACAGCCTTAGATTTCTCCTTTTCACTGCTGCTGAGCCTCATGCTGGACTTCAGAGCTCTCATTCTTTTCTTTTTATTGGGTTTCTTGTTTGGTTGGATGCCATTCTCCTTCCTTTTGATTTTCTTCGCTGGCGGAGACTTAGCCTGCAAGGCCAAAGTCATGCAATTACCTTTACAGCTCTTACAAAAAATGGTGGTAATTCCAGATGGTAATACCATGGTATTTTTAACACAGAGGTTTTCAATCCCAAATCCATCCTGGTGCGAGGGCCCACATGCTAAAAGGCAGCAATATATTTTCACGAATAAAGACCATTAGTATTTATAATATTAGTTTTTCACTGTACAAATGCGTAATAATATTTTACGTGTATTTATTAAAGACACGTAAAATATTATTCATAATATATTTATTTTTTAATACGTTAATTACTGTATTTTGTTTTACTCAACATAGTTTTAGATTTATTACAACCAATCTTTAAACCAGTTACTTGTTAAGTTTATTCAAAATCTGTATTTAGTTAGTTTAATCTTATTTTTTGTTAGTACATTTTTTTTTACACTGTTTGACTAACATTTTTCACACTTCCCGGTTTGAAAACCCCTGCTAATATTGAGTAACAATTGTTTAAGTGAAAGAGTGTTTTTAATGATTATTATATTTACATGCAATTTTATTGAAATAGTAGCTAAAGAATGCGGTTTTGTTAGCGAGAGAAGTTTAGTACACTGTGTATATAGTAAATCGTATTCATTATATTAGAAGCCAATACCGATGAGCTTGACTTAATTAACAACTTTGCACCGAAATGATGGTTATTTTCCTTCGTAAAAAGGTTGTTATCATGCAATCCCTCATATGCAACATCTTTACCTGAACGTGTGGTTTTGTCCCTCCTGATAATGACTGATAAATAGATAATGCGGACATGTGCTTTCTTTCCATGGCTCAGATGTGAAAATAGACACCACCAGACAGACACATGAGCGCTTTTCTTCTGCTGGAGTCAATACAGACAAACAGCGCTCACACTGTCACCTACAGGTCTGGAGCTGCAAATGCATGATTAAAAAAATTTCCTCTTACTATGATCCGCCCGTGTGTGATATTTCAAACACACAAATAGACAAGTATCAGTAAATTATTCATTATAAATTATTTTTATGCTGACATATTACCGAAAACCTGGCAGAAATATTTGTAAACGTACTCTCGCGCTCTCCGCTCTGAGCGCTAGATGGCAGCACGCGCACGCAACGCCGCGCGAGCTCTCAGGCTGCTATCGCGCGTGCGCAGAACGGCGCTGCTGTCTGCTTGGAGCGCTACGCGTTGTGCTGCACCTCAGAGACGGAGCGCTTTCAGTAGCCGTTTACCGGGCCATTTCTGTCCGTGATCGACACCATGGACACGCTGAAGAACTGAAGTTAACGAGCACCGACGCCTGTTCTGATTGATGGATTTATTCTGAGGTAACGTTACAGTAAAATAACGGTTGTGTCGTTCGTTAGCGGGTCGGTTAGCAGCGGCTAACATCAAACAGACAGATGCAGAAAAAACATGACTGATTTCAACATAAATAACACTCGTATTTGGTAGTATTTTAGTTATGATATTGCTCTAAGATTAATAATATCGGTCTTTAGCCGGAATATGTTTGATTTTTAGATCTCTATGTGTCTGAAGTACTGCAGGGAATCAGTGTAAGTTGGTCGTTTAAACGACGC
Source organism: Sinocyclocheilus anshuiensis (assembly GCF_001515605.1). Classification (NCBI taxonomy): domain Eukaryota; kingdom Metazoa; phylum Chordata; class Actinopteri; order Cypriniformes; family Cyprinidae; genus Sinocyclocheilus; species Sinocyclocheilus anshuiensis. The sequence continues at coordinate 1,112,352 of NW_015547712.1, forward strand.
GCTGAACAAATCAGACAGACTCACCTAAACAACTAATATCAGACACACATTGGTTATAAATATTAGTATTATTTAATCTGATCACCAGTATCAGACAGATTTTAATCTTGACATTACTTTATGGCATCTGCACTTATCGATAATATTCATCACCCTCTGGTTATTAACGTATTATATCTGATCAGTAATATAATAATCGCTCTGATCTTGATTTATGTTATCTGATTATCAATATCTGACACTCACAATATCAGACACTTGTCCTTTCTGCTAGTGCTGGGCGGTATGACCAAAAATTTATATCACGGTATTTTTCAAAATTATACCGGTTTCACGGTACAAGACGGTATTTTTTTTCATGCATGACCGGGTGTTAACCATATTTTCTACTGATTGAGAGAGGAAATACTGCAGTATATTGACTTAGAATGCCCTATTTTACTGTCATGATGAGTGAATATTGTCCAAAAATACCACACTAAATAGTGACTAAACACGACCCCTTTTAATACGAGTTCTTCTGTGTCATCACGTTCTATTAGTTCTACAGCTTCAGTTTCGGAACTTTCACGCTTAGTAGCACATACAGCTGTTCCCTCACCACAGTGCAACAGTGAAAAGAGACCCCTTTCAAACAATGTCGCGTTCTGAACGTTGTTTAAGTGACATATAGTGACGTATTGCGGTATTTTCAAAATTCATATCATAACAAAAATAAAAACCGGTATTCGGTATGAACCGGTATACCGCCCAGCACTACTTTCTGCTATCTGCTCTGATCAGTAATATTGGTCACTCTAATCTGGTCAGTAACGTCTGATGATCAGTACAAAAGTATCAGACAGACACTGATCTGATTTATTAATATGAAACATTTCATTTGATTAGCAGTATCAGACACTCTTTAATTTAGTAATTAATTTCTAACACTTAATCCAATCGGCGATCAGCAAAATTTATAACATCAAAACTGATATCAGATATATCAGACAGTGATGTGATCTATTACAATATATAATGTGAGATCAGATTTTTCTTATCATTTAGAATGTCTGACATTGATTGATTTTGTTGATATTGAATATCACATACACTCTGTTGTGATCTGATCTCACTTGACAGACTCAGAATATCAGAATTGTTCTTAATCAGAGCTTGACTCTGAGATCAGACCCTCACAATAAGCTTTGCATGTTATGAACATCAGATTCTGAATATCAACATAAGATGTTTTCAGTCTGACACATAAGATCAGATCAGTTCTGATATTGTTGATTAGAACATGTTGTGTGTGATAATAAGTGTCAGACTCTTATGTTCTATTTACATATTCTGAATATAAGACGTTATAAATATCCGTGAGTGATCATTTTATCAGATCACCATGGTAATATTGATTAGATCTGATCTGTAGATCTACATCTGGTATCCAGAGTCAGTCCAGCCGGTCATCCGTGTGATGAATTTGGAGGAGCAGATGTGTCAGTCGATGATGAGTTGTATTGAGGTGGTCAGTGATTATTTAGGGTGCTGACCAGTTCGGTGTTTGTGTAAATGAGTTGTTTTCCTTCTAACCCATCTGTGAAGGTTATAACTCATTGCCCGTTTTATTTGTGAAGGAAAATAAAGATATTTTGTCTCTCTGCCCTGATAATGGGTGACCATCTGTGCGATGCAGTGCCAGTTCAGGCGTGACTAAAACAAATACTAAATCACCAAACCATTTTTATAGTCTAACAGCTTTCATTATAGGCATCATCATGTGCTTAAGATATGTGGAGTCTTTAATTTTGCATTTATTTGTATACTAAAGAAGGGTTTCTGCTGATCTTAAAGTCTTAATCTGCCCCTCCAGAAATTAAGGCCTTAAAAAGGTTGGAGTAGAAAGTCTTACATTCATAAAGTCATGGCACTGTATGCAATATCTTTCTCAGTATTTTGATTTTTCTGAGCCCATTAGCAGATATTTGTCCTTGTTTTAAAAAACATAATTTTAATTAGGGCTTGGACAATAAATCGATGCATTGCGAATCGAGAAATGATTCTGCATCGATTCTGAGATTTTCCGAAGGCATCGCGATTCTCTCTTGAATCGATTCTGAGCTTGGTTTTTAACAGCAGATGGCACTGCGTTCTTTAGAAATAGCCGTATTCTGCTTGCTTCCAGTTCCTTACGCACGCACCATTTGAACCTAAAATAATCATTCATAAAGTTTGAAAAGGTTGAAGCGAATTACAAGGATGTTCACAGTGGGCTGTGTTTACATTAATCTCGCATCATAAAAGCATAAAAGCCGATGTGCAAGTACATTTAACCACTTACATTACTCAGCCGAACACACAAGCGCTCTTCTTCGTGAGCATTTGAGTGTGCGGTTAAAAACTAGCCTAGAGCGCCATCTGCTGTTAAAACTAAGCTCAGAATCGATTCCAGAGAGAATCACGATGCATTCCGAAAATCTCAGAATCGATCCACGAATCGCGATGCATCGATTTATTGTCCCAGCCCTAATTTTAATCAGTTTCTCAGAAAGATATCTTGTCTTAAGTAATTGTGTGTTTTTTTAAAGTAAAATCATCTTGACTTAAGAATCTTTAGACATTTGCACTGGAAAAAAACTATATCAAATTTAATTTTTTGCAGTGTTATCAGAAGGCACAGTAAAAGTTATTTCCATATTCTGGTGGTTGGGAGCAGTTTTTTTCGTTTTTTTGGAAAATGTATTAAAAAGTAATGGAGATCTGTTGTTCAAATTCTGAAGTGTTGCTAACACAACTTGTGTGCAAATTGTCTGCTCCTAGACATTTACATTTATGGCTCGTTTCCACTGAGCGGTACAGTACAGTACAGGTCAGTACAGTACGATTCGGTACGGGTAACCCTGATCAGGCTTGCGTTTCCAATGCCAATAGTAACCTTACTTGGTAGGCGTGGTGTATGCCGGAAAGTAGCGATCGACGATGAACTGCGACAATAAGCACAACTCTGCCTCTTTTTGTTAAATGTCAGTTTTAATGAACAATAATAGCCATTATAAAAGTACAAGTACAAAGTATAAGAGGCTTATATAAGAGGAAATAAAGACAAAAGCAAACAGTTCAGTAAAACGTATGTTAAAAAGTCAGCGCTGTACTAAATTAAATATATAAAGTTAAACATAACTTTGTACTCAGCCAAAACGATATGACCAGGAACAAATAATAGATTCATGAGACCACGAATGCCTGTTAAATATAGCCAACCCAAAACGAATTATATCTCATGTTTAATCACTACAGAGACATCAGAGCCAGCTGCAAATGTCGGAAGGACTAGCCGAGCTAAGGCTGCTCTATGTGGATACATGAGCACTGAGCGCCCGCTGATAGCCTGGAGCTCCGAAATCAGCATAGCAAATTTTCAAATAGGCGCTATCTTTATAAATAAACCGTAGATTTGAGTTTTAAACAATTACATTCTCGCCTGAAAAACTCTTAAAACTACATTTCATGACACAATAACAGTAATATTTAGAAAATTACGCGGTTCTTGGGCAATGATGTTTGACAAGTCCACAAGAACAGACAAGAGCGCATATTGAGAAACGGCTATTGTCTGTGTGAAAACATAAAATTATAAAATACACGGTTATATTTTTTTGTGTTTGCGCACTCTGATGTAAATAAGCCCAACACTCAAGGACGGCAGAGCGGAACAAGTGAAGGAGAAGCTTTATCCCCTTGTATCACGCAAAAGTGACGATTCTAGTCAACCAATCATCGTTCTGCGGTGAGTTTAGCTCCACCCTTTTGGTACCCTTTGCTGTGCTAGGTACCCCAACGGAAGGGTACAAAAAAAGAGGTACGGTACGGTTCGCTATTTTGGCACCATTCACAACTTCTGACAGTGGAAACGGAAATAATTGCGTACCGTACTGTACTGTACCGAACCGTACCGCTCAATGGAAACGAGCCATTAGAGAACATAGAAGTATTGTGTTCCCTTCATTTTTTTCCTTAAATCTTTTTACTTGGTCTTAAAATAGTCTTAAAGGAATAGTTCACCCAAAAATGAACATTTACAGAAAATTTCTTCACCTTCAGGCCATCCAAGATGTAAATGAGTTTGTTTCTTCATCTGGACAGATTTGAAGAAATGTAGCATTCCATCACTTGCTCACCAATGGATCCTCTGCAGTGAATGGGTGCCGTCAGAATGAGAGTCCATCACTTGCTCACCAATGGATCCTCTGCAGTGAATGGGTGCCGTCTAGGGATGTTCATTTCGGTTAATTTTCCCAACAGACAACCGTTAATTGTTATCCGAACATTAACCATTAACTGATAAGATTAGAATAATAAATTGTGCAAACGTGCAAACAGCAGCATACAGAACAACAGAGCAACAACAGAACCTGGATTCACACATCGTCAAATAATCGCCTGCAGCGCTTCTGAGAACAGAGAAAAACTGAATAATATAACAAATAAAAAGAATAAAATAAATAGGCCTACTCTAGATATTTTTCAATTAAATAATTAACATTAAGATGACAAAACAAAAACAGACTGAATCCTTCAATGCACCTTAAAGAACCGGCAGAGTCTTTTTTTCGTCAGACATAAATATAAATAGCAGGCCTACCTCAGTGCACGTGTCTTGTTTTTATTAAAAAATAAAATGTGCGGATAGTCTGGAGTAGAGCTCTGTGCGGAACTGTTTGTAATGCCGCTCGCGCTGAATTTCTGACCATTACCGCCCGCTCCCGCAAACATTCTTATATTGTTTATAATTTTTCGCGCTATCAATATGCGGGTATTGAAATCGCTTTTGAATGCACGCTCTCTGTTCACTTTCGATTTCGCATTCACACGCACTCTGTCTAAAGAAGCACATCTCATCTTACAAGATCAGATATTTGTCAGTGAGTTCAGGATCTGCTGAGCAGCAAATACTCCAGCATGGTCTGTCAGTCATCTATATCCTACTCTCGACCCGTGATCAGTAGTGCTGTGTTCAAAATATCGATACGACGATGTATCGTCACAGAGATTTGACGATACGAGTATCGATACAGCTGGCCCTGTATCGATATTGTGGCACGTGTGCAGCAGTGGACCACGCTTAATTTGTTTAAAATTTTACAACGTTTAAAATTGAGTAGAAAAGTGCAAGGTTTCTAAAAAAGAATGAATAGAGCATATATAGGCTACAACAAGGTTTAATCTGGCCGCAGAGGAACACAACTGGGTTGCCTGATATAAAGAGACGTAATCCCCAAAACAGAGCTTCACACTTGCGCAATACGGAAATATCTGCTAAGTGTACTACTTATCTTTGTCAACCTGGCAACTCTGTGCACACGCTCTCTCCACTGTGGATAAACATGCTTGCTTTCTGAAAACAGCAGTTAGCTTGCAGTTTAGCGATCTCCACTTCAAGTCTATTCTCAGAAAAGTGTGATTTTCATCAACTGTTTTCAGTGCAGTCATGTATCGTGATACGTATCGTGGCCCATGTATCGTGATACGTATCGTATCGTGACTTTGCTGGTGATATACAGCCCTAGTGATCAGTCAAGCTTGTGTTGGTGCAGGGTTGCAAAGTGTGCGTTTTTTCCCACGGAATCGGGCTACTTTTATTAAACTGATGCCCTGGGTTGATTTTTCCCTGTGGGTAAACAAATATGCATGCTTTTCTTTCACCATGCAAATACTTTAAAAATACCTTTTTAAACTGTTTATACTGATTGTATTAATCAGTACATTTTTTAACGGTTAACGGTTAAACGGTTAATATGAACATCCCTGGTGCCGTCAGAATGAGAGTTCAAACAGCTGATTAAAAACATCACAGTAATCCACAAATATTATTATTATAACAGCTCAGGGATGTTCAAGGAGCAACATGTTTGTGCACTTTCTAAAGGTTTTAGTTCTGTTTTTGAATAAAGGGTTGGAAATGAATGTTTTTCTTGCTTTTTTGTTTTTTATCCGATTCATCGATTAATCGAGAAAAAAAAATAATAATAGACAGATTAATCGATTATTAAAATAATCGTTAGTTGCAGCCCTACTTATTTTTAATAAATCCATCAAGATGTTTTTAAACGTAAAACTGTTGCGTTTGGCTAAAATACAAGCCCTCTATCCATAGTTTTGCTTCCTCCAGTGAAAAAGTCGTCTCGTCTGAATCAGGAGCAATATATGTCCAAATCAAGAACCGTTTACAAGCCAAAACAGATCTAAACATGTTGGTGGATTTTGATGTGAGAGGACAACAGGGGATGAACTTTTTCACTGGAGGAAGCAGTATTATGGATTATTTATATTTTTGGTGAACTATTCCTTTAAAAAGTCTTAATTTTACCTTTATAAAACCAGCAGAACCCCTTTCTAGTCTAAACTTCATGGAAATAGACATGGCTTAGTTCAAACAGCTGATTAAAAACATCACAGTAATCCACAAATAATCCACACCACTCCGGTCCATCAATTATCATTTTGCTTATTTTTAGGGCTGCAACAACTAATCGATTAAATCGATAAAAATCGATTACTAAAAGAGTTGGCAACGAATTTCATAATCGATTCGTTGTGTCGCGCGACGCGGAGACGTTTGATTATTAAAAAAAAAAAAAAAAAACTTTATTTGAATCAGGAGCAATATATGTCCAAATCAAGAACCGTTTACAAGCCAAAACAGATCTAAACATGTTGGTGGATTTTGATGTGAGAGGACAACAGGGGATGAACTTTTTCACTGGAGGAAGCAGTATTATGGATTATTTATATTTTTGGTGAACTATTCCTTTAAAAAGTCTTAATTTTACCTTTATAAAACCAGCAGAACCCCTTTCTAGTCTAAACTTCATGGAAATAGACATGGCTTTTCTGTTGTCCCGGGTCATTGTTGGTACTGTAGTCGGCTTTGTGATTTTGAGCATAATGCAGTAATTCCCGACAGGCGAAGGAACATTCACGCTGGCTCTTCTCCCGTTATCCGTCATTGTCCAGCGGTGTGGATATGCTGAGGTCTGGCAGCTGTTACTAGGGTCTTAAGATTTTACTGGTGTTACATCTGTGATCTGGCATAAGGCTGGGAAAGGGCCTGCTGCTCTGGATGGATAACGCTGCTGGGATTTGACTTATTTGGATCAGGTGCTGAATATGGCAAATGCCATGTAGGAATTTTTGGTTTGTTTTATTGCAGGGCTCTACAGTGCGACCATTTCAGTCGCATTTGCGACTGAAAACTACTGCGTGCGACTATAACAGTGATAAAAAGGTGACTTACCGCCTGCTGGCAGTTTGTTTCATTTTAAAAGTATCTCTTCAGTTATTTAAATCATTTAATATTTCTATATTCAAAATTTTATATTTAAAACATTAATATCATCATGAATTTATGGATTTAATTGCACTCATTCCACTTCTGAGCCTCATTAAATGTCTGAAAGTACACCAAGCCACTTTTGTGTTCTTCTGTGCCACCTCTACAAATTAATTTTGTTAATACTGATTTAATTTGATTGGTAACTTATATTTCTTATTCTACTTGTTCTTATTCTGTCGTTTTAATTAATAGCTTATAAAATATATTTTTTTTAAGAATTTGACAAAAGATGACATACTTTTAATAAAGTTAGAGGAGTCAAATATCACCTCGTAATGGGAAGGCTACTTTTTGATAACATTTTGGATTATTGTTTAGAAGGTGCTCCTAAAATTTTGAACGTGCTCCTAAATTTTTTAAGTTAGGAGCACAAGTGCTCCTAAAAAGAAAAGTAAGCGTAGAGCCCTGTATTGCAGTAAATTCGGATCGTTAACTGAATAGAGCCACGTTTCCCTCATCATAAACACCCTGATGTTGGGAAATATCGCTAATAAATGGAGTCTCATGACTAATTTCACAGATCTATTTTGAGTTCTGCTTGACAGAGCTGTTTCTGTGTTGAAAAACTGCATCTGAGAAACTTGCTCTAATTGTGAACAAAGCAGCCACTTTCTTCCTCCTGTTTCATTCGAATTAGTTAAGTCTGATGTAGTTTACTTCAGTCTGATGATCGATCTGAATTAATTTATTCTGGCTTGATCTGTTCAGTGTTTGCTTGAGTCTGATGTTCTCTGTTTGAACCTGATGTGCCCTACTTCTTCACTGTAGTGTGAGTCTGATTTGCTCTGTTTTGGTACTTGGAAGAAGCTAATATATCATGCCATATTTCCTGGGCACAGACTTCTGGGTTAGATGTTCCCACAGAGTGAAGCTGACAGTTTGTTAGCCATATTCTTTCTGACAAAGTACATCAGCTCCAGGACGTTTGAAATGTTTTCATTAATAGTTATTTTTTGCCATATGCCAGGAAGGTAGAGTAGAATTTTCCATCTGTTTCTCTTGCTCTCTTATTTAGCCGTGTCATTGTTGTGAACTATCGATTGCAGGTTCGGCCTAATTAAGATGACTGTACACCTTACACTGCTCAGAAAGTAGACCGGATGCATTATGCAGATGATTAAATAACTTCTTAAGGTTTCAGAATGGTTTTGTCCTGGAGGCACGTCAGTCTTCATTTATGTAATATAAAGCACTTATACTTGTGGGTCGGTTGCCTTAGTGGTGTTCTGAGCGTTTTTTTTAGCACTCTGATATTTTCTTATTGGCCCAATAAGTCTAAAAAGCCGACCCAGTCTCTATGATATTCTGGCTTTGGTTATTTGTTGTAACTCTATAGTGTTTTTTCACCCATTTTATTGGCAAAAAAGGTGATTGTCTGTTTCCTTAATGCGTTTTTGTGATTGTCTGTTTCCTCAATGCGTTTTGTAAAAAAAATATCAATTTTTTAAACGTTATAAACTCTTTTTTCTCATTTCTGCTGCACTGAAAAAAATGATACTCAATTTTTTTTAAGGTAAGTGGTTGCAATCAATTTATTTGAGCTACATTTAAATAAACAATTTAGTTGACTAACTTTCAGCAAAATTTATTTAAATGTAGCTAATATGGCTGCACGATATTGGAAAAAAACTCATATTGCGATATTTTGTTTTTCTGCGATATATATGAAAAAAAAATCACCAGATGACTTGAATAGCTCTGTTTGAAAAAAAAAACAAAAAAAAAACAATGTTTGGGGTGATTTTGTAGGTGAGTAAATCAGCATAGGAAATAAACTAATTACAAGCATAGATGAATATAATAGAACAAAGATACAAATGAAATAAACAGTGCTTTGTATTTTTAAGGCAAGTCTAACAGTATTCAGGTACAGAAATTGAATAATCAAAGACATTATGTGACTATCGTGGGTGCACACATCGCAATATCGATGCTGAAACGATATATCGTGCAGCCCTAGTAGCTAAAATAAATTGATTGCAACCACTTACCTTAAAAAAATTTAGTCAATTCAATGAATAATTTTTTTCAGTGTGACTGTCATACGTGCAGGCCGTTCCGGCGGATGACGTAGGATGCATGCGTCGCACATGCGCCGGTGATTAGTGACGAACGCAGAAGCGCAGAAGAGAGACAGCAAAAAAAAGGCTGGCCTAAAAAAAGTCAAATTTTCTCTGTATAATTGTATAGATTCATGTCTATTTGCTGAATTTAGAAGCCTCCCAGGTTGCCCACACAGACAGCAATAAGCAGAGAAACACTACAGTATGGTCACCACGTGTCTGATTCCAGTGGCAGGTCTTCATGAATTTTGGTATTAAAGGTGTCAGATGGTGCTGAATCATGTAGCTTCTGGTTTTTTTCTTTCTTTCACTTTTTCCTTCATATCAACTCTCTTGGAAATGGAAAAGAGAAAAACCACAGAGCGTGCAGTCCCGTTGAATTAAAGTGCTAATTATAGAACGTGGAGCTCTGCATCTGCGGCTGCAGTCCGGCTCCAGGCTAATGGATGTGTAAATGAAAAGCGTAACATCTCACTAGCAGTCCAGCTCGGCTATAATGGAATCATTCAGGGTGTGTATCTGTACCACAACATCAGGTGATCCCTGTTTTCTACCTCATAAATGTCAGAGGGATACAGGCAGAAAAAGGTTGTGCTTTTCCTGTCCAGCCACACACACATTGCTTTCACCCCTGGGTGATATCAAACTTCCCTTCCTTCTCTCTAAAAGTGTGTCAGAAGAAATAAAATACATTGAATTTTCACAGCTTGGAGTAGGCTTAATTAGGGCCCGAGCACCGATGGTGTGTGGACCCTATTGGAATTGCTCCGTTTCTTATTATTCTTCTTCTTCTCCAAAGTGAATCGCATTTTTGAGGGCCTAAACATTCTCTAAAACTCATGAAACTTTGCACACACGTCAGAACTGGCGAAAATTTACATCTGATATGGGTTTCAGAAGTGGGTGTGGCAAAACAGCTCGATGGCGCCACCTGTAAAATTTAAACGGAGTGCGCCTCGAGCTACGTTTTACGTACATGTACGAAAATCGGGGGTGCGAGGGCCCGTTCATTGCTGCTTGCAGCTTTAATTGTGTCTGTTTTTTTTAGATGAATTTATTAGTGATGTTTGCCAGGTCAGTCATTAATATTTTTAGGGATGCACGATATCGGAATCGGCTGATATGGCTTAAAATGCAAATATCGGCATCGGCCCGATATGAAAAAATATGCCGATATGTCTTGCCGATAAGAGGATTAACTCACACGCGATCAGGGTGTGCTAGTGATTAGATCACATCAGCAGTGTGGTCATTCTTGAAGCAAACTTGCCGGAATGGTGATTAGATTCACTGTTTTGGATCCCTGCATTTAATTTGAGAATGCACATACAAGATGATGCGTTCAGTGTGTGATAGACTCAACAGTCACTAGCGTGTGCAGTACCTGTGGTGCAGTAGCAGCAGCGACAGCCTCCCCCGGGTCCTAATGCCCGTCTGGTAAGGCGTTTTATTTACATAGGGGGGCACTGTTGGCCTACTTGTAACATAATGAAAGTAAAATACACATCACGAAGAAACTTGTGTTTCTGAATAAATAAAACAATATCAATCTCATAAAATCATGAGTGTGTTTTGATTTAAAAGTCAGAAGCTATAGCTTAGACATGAATAAAAAACATCACAAACATGACGCTTGTAAATTAAATAATTTTACATATGCAGATTTATTCATTAATGTGTAATATGTTTTTTTAACGAATTATGAGCTCTAAAAGTTTTTCAGAATTTTTACAACTCTTTTGCCTTAGACCATCTACAAATGTTAAATCTTAAAATTAGGGCTGGGCGATTTTTCAAATTTTATCGATTAATTGGAATTTAATGTTTTGCCACGATTTTATATTTTTATAAGTCGAGGTATCGCAATTTTGAATACAAATATTATCAAACGTTAGAATTAGACACTTTGACAATAACAGTAAAGAGAAAAGAACGATCCAACCGCATGTCAATCTTTAGTAAGAGTAGAGCAGCAGGAGACCACTGCTTCATGCAAGGTTTGATTTCAGTTTGCATGTAAAATAGCAATCATTGACCTTCAAATAGCGGCCAACACATTTGTGAAACTATGGCATCCTTCGAGCATAACCTTAAATATTTAATAATGTTTCATGAATGCTTTAATAACAAATTGCAAGTGCTAGGCTTCTGCATCAGTTTGAGCGAACGCACACAACCTGATTAATATTCATGAATTAATCCTTAGTTCTTTTTTGTATTGTTCTTATTAGTAGAATTCGTATCATTATTATCTTATCAGTATTTTTGTTTGTTTTCCCAGTTTTTTTTTACAGAAACACTGACTGACCAAAAAAGCGCCACCACCAGTCCTAAGTTCAGTTAAAATGACTAATATGCATTCATACATGGTTATAAAGTTTTAATTCTAATTACTAAAGTTCTATCATTAAATAATACTTGATTATCATATTATAATGCTTGACTGACTGATGTTAAGAGTGTACTTTCAGATATTTAAAAAACTGTGCCATTTAACAAACATTTTATATATATATATATATATATATATAGCAGTCTGGCGAGTTAACTAAAAAATTTACTAGCCAATGGCGATTCAATTGCCAAGGTGTCCGTAGAGGGTTGATTTATAGTTAATAATAGTCTACTGGTGTTATACCATCAGTCATTATGAAATTTGAATTACGTTGAATTTTAAAGCATTTTTCTCGTATTATTTCTGAACATATAATATGTAGCCTATAAGACAAGTTTGTACAAGATGTAGCTGTAGTTCATGCATCTTTTCTGCAAAGATATTTAACAAGTGATTTGTTTAACATTTACATCATGATTACAACTTAATGTGTGGTGCACGTAGAATAGAATTTTCTTTAACTAGAGGGTTAATAAAGAAAAAGTTACTTGAATCATGTTGTAGTTACATTTTTAAGTTGACTAGTTAAAAATCATACAAAATCGAGAATCGGTCAAATGTTCTGAGAAAATCGAGATTAAATTTTTTTGCCATATCGCCCAGCCCTACTTAAAATAATACGTTAAGGCTAACACTGCATCTTTCTGGAAAAAAAATGTATATATCGTGCATCGCTAAATATTATAGAGCACTATGAAATCTATTTTATTTTTGACCAAATTCAGTATTTTTCGGCTTTAATTTTTCTGGATTCCATTTTTATGGTCAAAGGGGTCATATGACGTTGCTAAAAAGAACATTGTTATGTATTTGGTGTAATGCAATGTGTTTATGTAGTTTAAGGTTAAAAAAACACATTATTTTCCACATAATGTACATTATTGTTGCTCCTCTATGCCCCGCCTTTCTGAAACGCGTCGATTTTTACAAAGCTCATATGACCCCTTTAAATAAAGCTTTAATAATCAAAAAGCATGTCTAATTAAATAAAACCATGAAGCTTATACCATTTAACAACAATTTATTAAAAGTTTAACAAAAAAAATACATTTTTAGGGTTCATGAAATCAGTTTAATTTTTTCCCCAAATTCTATTTTAATTGTATCATATTTTTAATTTTTCTGAATTCCATGATTTAGTTTAAATTTTAATAATTGAAAACCATGTGGAATTCATTTAATTCATAAAGCTTTTGTTTGTATGTTTGTTTGTTTTACAATTATAGGACCAGTTAAATGTTTTATTATTTTTATTCATTTATTTATTTATTCCAAAATACTGTGTTGTCTGTTTTATGTAAATTTGTGATTTAATACAAATATTATATCAAAAATGGTGTTAATCATATGAAGGCATAAAACATTAACAGTTTAAAATATAATCAATCTTTTAAAATATAATCAAATGAAAATTAACAAGTCTTTTTCATTTTAATTTTTACTTATTTACTTTTTATTAATTTATTTATGTAAACAGTTCTGCACAACAGAGGTTTACTGTTAAAATGTAAAAAAAATAAAGGATTCAAATTATTATTATCATCATCATCATAACTTTAAGTACCTTTTTCTGTACAATAGTAATATATTTCTGTCACAGTTTCTTCAAGTTAAACCAAACTTTTATTTTGTCATGAAGATCTTTGAGATTCTTTGTATATGACATGATGACAACATGATTGAACCTGAACATGACTGATACCTCAAATTGTGTGAACTGTTGAGAAGTGTGCTTTTACTTTTATAATAGATCAAACTTATGATTTTGACCAGGTATTTGCTGAAATGAGCAAAAATCAATATCTGTCTAACAGAATGTTGTAGAGACTAACTATAGCAACTAGTGTTGTCAAAACACCCGGTATTTCGGTACCAAGTCGGTACTAAAAAAATGAAAATGTTACGGTACCAGGTTTTCTTAAGTACCGGTGGTAC
>NW_015547712.1:1126537-1145690 GCF_001515605.1 Sinocyclocheilus anshuiensis
ATATTTGTAATCTTATCTAAATTTCTTATAAAAGCTGAGGTTTGTTATTTACTGAAAAGTTATATTTTAGCTGGTGTCAATGATCTTATGTTGCATTTGGTCAGACTCAGCCCATTGCTTTACTGAAGTATATTATATTTTCCTTTTACATCTGCAGACTGAGGAAGATCCTGAAAACACCAGCAAACCCTAAAACAGACAACAGTTTACAGATGTTTTTCAGTGGCAGCAGAACTATGACTAAACTTTTGGGTGAAACTTGTTAACTTTTTTCATACTTTTATTACTTGTGGAAAAACTTGAAACAATTTTAAATAAGTATAAAGAATGGCATTGGTTTTGTACATTTAATTTTTGTTTAACGTTATTAATAAAAATGTTGTTCAATTAGCATGTTTTTGTGTTTTGCTTTGGTACCGAAATTGGTACCGAGAACCGTGGATTTTCACTGGTATTGGTACCGAATACTGAAATTTTGGTACCGTGACAACACTAATAGCAACCACATAGTATCTTGATAAAAACAATCAGAACACTTTAGGCCTTTTTATGAGGTTTTACATTTGCAATCTTGATACATTTGGCTGTAAAGTAGTAAACTAGTTTCTTGAAAAACACATTTTGGCATGTGCATTGCAGTAGTTATCTTAGCATTTTTCCCCAGATGTGGGTTGTTATGCAAGACTAGATAACAAATGACAAACTCCCATAAACAGCCTGAATATGATTGAGCAATAATCAGGCACAAGATGCTTCAGTACTGCTTGTTGGTACACCTCACTGTGGATTTATTTTCCCCACATACCTGTGCTCCGTATCTTTATCACTTTATTTATTTATACGTAATGTCTGTGTCCTAAGAAAGGGATTGAGATGACTCCTCCATGTGACTTCTCTTGAAGCTGCCTGTAGGCAATGAGAATTGGCTGTCAGCTTTCAGAGCCTCTCTGTCCTGAATAAAATTAGACTACAGCTCCGTTCTCCTCAGTGATTGAGCCTGAAATATGAGCTGGAACGGGCATAAACACCTGGTTTCTATCTCACTTCTTTCCAAGGTTACGTTAGGAATAGTTGCAAACCATTTTGCATAATAACCAAGTTGATTAGGATTAGTGTATTTCAAATATGAAATAAAATATGTTGAAAATATCATGCTAAAGGTTGACCAGATGATATACTGTTTCTGGTGGTTTTTTGAAGTATGTTTGCCTTTTAGGCTAATATTACCCATAATCCCTTGAGCTTTGGTAGAGGATGAGATTGTGATTTGTCTCTTCTACCTTTCAGTTGGCGATCCCTGGCCGATTTAAATGTATGCACCTAAAAACAAATGTATGCGTCCTATCTAATTTCTCAGTACACATTCCTGTCTTATTATGCATGAAATTCCAATTGGTATCAAGATGCAATTTTATGATGTGGAAGTATGTACCAGTGCTGTTGTGTACTGTCTTGTTAGAAACTCAAAAGTATGTACTTTCACATTCCCAGCAAAGTACATAACTTTAGTGCAGAGCAGAAGTATGCAAAGTATGCAGGCAGTCTTCACTGTAGAATATGCCTCATCTTGCTTCATTAAAACTGATAGAATGTCCACAAAGAAGCACAGTCCTTGCATTTAGCCGCAGTGTCATTCAGAGGCAAATCTACTGCCCGGAGAGTGTCATTGTCTGAAAAAAAACAAAAGCAGTCCTCGCTCCACTGACAGTCTTCTGATTGCAGGTGGGGGACATTTCAGTGTAACTCTTGCTTGTTTTGTGTTGCTGTGCATAGATAATTGTGTATGGAAGCGTTATCATTTATCTCAAGGGGCGTTTGCTGCTTTGTTTTTGGTAAACAACTATAGAGCTGTGGCCTCTTTTGATAATCAACCTATTTTTAGGGTCATTAAGCCTTTTTACATTGTGACGTTATTTTCATAACAATATAAGTGCATTTTCCTTCTAATTCTCATTTGTGTAATGTGCCCAGATGATTAACTTTCAAATGCATTTTTGACTTTTAGGTCATCTAACATTGATATGCACTGTAAAAAATTATTTTTCAAGGTTGTGAGTAAAACAGAGATTTACCAAAAAATACTATTTCAGCTTTACTGCTTCACAATTTCACATTTAATTAAATGTGTTACTTGTCATCTCCTTAATTGCTTGTGAAATTTACTAGACATTTCTTAGTGAAATTGTTTCTACACCATATTTTTCCAGTGTACTGAAGTCTTACAGTTATTTATACAATAATACATTTCTGAATAAATGTTTTCTGTTCGGAGATTGCAAATGTGGAATGGGCTGTAGACTTAAAAAAAACATCAGACTGGGTCTCGTTTCCACGGATCGCTCTGATGACTTCTTGCAAACACTGACTGGGCAAACAGGATACAAATGCGCCTCAAGGCCACTGTAGGAAGTCTCGCGGTGGGACCTGTTAGCGCTTGCTAGTCAAAGAAAACTATCCATGCATGGTCATCTGGCAAGATGAATTGTCTGAGGCATGGAGCCTGAGCAAAACTAGATTAAAAGATGAGAGCGTATTCTTGTGGAACCAGTCGACGCAGAACATCTCAAAGGGAATTACACTATTTGTGCTCTATTTAAAGCCCAATGTGTGGCCCTTATGCCAAAACCTCCTTGTCTAGAGTCTTTTAATGTTGAATTCAGTGCAGAACGTTCTGATAGATCATGCATAAGTTAATTAAACACAGCTGTCTCTGTTTTATTTGCACTGGAAAAGTTTAGAAGCTTGACTTTTCTGTAGAAGAGCAGATAAGATGTGTGAACGAGGTCAATTCTGAGTAAACAACTGGTTTATTTTTCCCTCCCTCCCATTGTTAGTGGTGCAACTTTCTGTTTTATTGATGACTGGGGAAGCAGACCTATTGACCATAAAAGAAGTTTTTCACCAATAATAAAAGAACTTAGAAGTTGTTGGCCTACATTTCAACTTTTTAGATCCAAAAGGTAAGGGAATGCTTAAAAAACACTTAGAAGCTTCACTTTTACTTCAAATTTTATTGCATCTTTTGATGTTTTTAATTTGGCACTATTGACGTCTGTCTCTTGACTTCATATTGACATCATGCAGCAGAATGCATCTAAGATAATTCAGTCAGACAGGCTGTATTACCTCAGTGGTCTATATTGTTTCAGCAGTGCATTAGGAACAGAATGAGTCATTGATGGAGTTCTGGAGATCATCTGGGAGAAAATACTGCCAAATCGTTCCTGCCCGGAGAAGATGTCCCAAAGTGCAGCTCAACATCTGTGATGTTTAAACTGCCTTATGTAGAACATCGATCCAGCTAAAAGCTTGTCCTAGTTAACTTGCAAGAGCCGAATGCTTCTGTGCTGAGCCGAGTTATTTTATACGGCCTGGAATTTAATTTGCCTTCATTATGGTACAAAATATAGATAAATTGGAGTAACGTGTTATTTAGAAGTCAAGGAGAGCAACAACTCTGACAGAAACATTTGATAAAGATTCATTGAGATGTGGAGAAACATTAACTTGGCTTTATCAGATTTTTTAAAAAGCTGTTTCAGATTCACATATACTGTAGGAAAATACACAGACAGTACTACATTTTATAATAGATATTTGTGTAAAACTGTGCTACTGTCTAGTTGCTAAGGTGATTTAAGCATGCTGGTATGTGGTTGATAGAGTGTAGTTTAATATTTAATACTGTTAGGGTTTTGTTCAGATCACTAACCCTAATTTTAGAAATGAAATCGATGCTTGACTTTTTAAACCTCACTTTTGATCCACTCCAGTTTTGCTGATGCAACTTTCATTTCAGTTGAAGAGGAAGTGGAAAAAGGGGAAGAGAGAAGGAAAGTTTTCTCCTATGCAGAAACCAGCGGAGACTGATATTTGATTAAAATACCGAACGTGTTTCATTTTTTTCTGTTTATACTGGTTCTTTTTGGACTCTTGCCTTCAAAGCAAATTTCACTAGGAGAAAATTGGTTACCCTGTCGTCTGGAAATGTCATTGCTGCGTAAAATATGCTCGCACTGATAATAAGGGATCCATAATTTCCTGCTTTCATCCGTATTTGCTGCTACTCAGCCGCGGCCAGGCTGGAAAATATCCTTCCATTTACAAAACTGGTTAAATATTGGCTTGTGGTACATTTGATTTGCCTCCACAACCCAGAGGCAGTGTGAGGATTAGACGGAGAGTTGTTATTCCAAGGAAACTTTCCGGACCTGATCACAGGTCAGTGTGAATTTCTTCAGAACACATCCAGTTTTCATGACAGTGGAGATGGAGCTCAGACATGCTGGATCTTGCCTGTTCACATGAGAAAAACTTTTCTGCTTTAAGGGGTCCATATTCATTTTGCGAATATGGGCCCTTTCAATTTATTCCTGTGATCAAAGCTGAATTTTCAGCATCATTACTCCTTCAATGTCACATGATCCTTCAGAAATCATTCTAATATGATGATTTGCTGCTCAAGAAACATGTATTATTATCAGTGTTGAAAACAGTTGTGCTGCTGAACATTTTTTTGTGGAAACGTGATACATTTTTTGATTATTTTTTGATGAATAGAAAGAACAGCATTTATAAATGAAATAGAAATATTTTGCAACATTGTAAATGTCTTTAATAATATAATAAAAGTTTATTTCTTTAAAAATGTCCCTAAACTTAGTGTAGTAGTGTACATATTAGGCTTAGAAGTGACGTTTCTATATCTACAAATATTGATTGCTGTGAATTGCTTTAATTAATCTATGTAATTAAGCAGACAGATTTTCAACTCACAAAAGAGGTGAAATGGCTTAAATCAGTAATAGAGCAAAACTCTGTCTGTCTTGCATAAAAACAGAGTTTATCTTTTATGTTTTGGAGTTTACGTGCTCGCTCTTTATTTTTATTTTTTATTTTTGTGTATCAACATGATGTATAATTGAACCAGCCACAAATAACAACCCTTACAGCAGTGGAGGCTAAATAATGGAGCTTAATCAGGGAAAGGTCAAAAAGAATGATTATCCACTTCAGGTGTTCAGAGGGGAAGTGTTTTATGAGCCCCAATTTGTCCCTTTGTATCAGCGTCTGTCTCTCATCAATGTAACATTTCTCTGGAGATCTACCCTTCCTTCTCACACAGTCCAGGTCTGATAGTCTGTAATAGTGTTGGTCCTATCGTCAGCCTGTGAGATCGCCGATACACGATATTATCGTGCTAATTTATTTCATTATTTATTTACTTAGTTTCATTGCCGGAAAGTGAACCAACTCCAGCATAAGGCTAAAAACCGCCTTTTTAATGGTACTAAATTTGTATTTAACATGATAACAATTCAATAGAAATATTGTAAGTTACTAATTATAATGCTTATATTTCCTCAGTTATTCAAAAAGCAGCTACAGAAAACGTTTACATTACCAAAGAACATCATCACAAGCTCAGTCTAGCGCATGTTTATGCACTTTAAAATACAATCCCGTTAAAATCAGTGAAGCTATCTACACTGTATGATGAATAAATCTCTTATACTTACATCGCACGTACATCTGCACTTTGTTGTTTATGATGAAAGAATTCACGAGTCAGAATTCAGTCCGCGCGTGCTGAACAACGAAACTCCGCTGTTTCAGCGATGACTCATCTGAACGCCTCTGATTGGCCATTGCATTCATAAGCATAACATAATCGTGTGTGATTTGTTATAATGCAAAACACTTTTAAAACGCAGAAAAAGAAACATAATGGAACAAATAAGCCCTAATATTAATTAGATAGTATTACTAACCTGATAATAATAATTATAATAATAATAATCATCTTGCTATCGTCAGTGGCAGCAGCCACAGGCGATATCTCTGACTATCGTCTATCGGCACAACCCTAGTCTGTAAGTAGCAATGGAGATCAGGCTTGTGCTCAATCCCAATTTGTATACTATTGCAAATTTAAAAAGTATATGTGAAAAAGTATACACTACACTGATGATCAAAGAGTGCATAGGGCCTGACATTGTCTTAATTCAGGCTTATCTTAATATTAGGGCTGCACGATAAATCGCATGCGATATTTAACGCGCATCTTATCAGTAAAGCCGGTTCTGTAATCAGCGGTAAATCTCCATCACATGCGCGTTAAATATCGCATGCGATTTATCATGCAGCCCTACTTAATATATATTTATGTTTTGTGTTCTGTGTGAGTTTTGATCAACGGAGTAAATGAATCAGGCAGTGGTCTGACAGAAGTGTGCAATAGTTTATCTCTTCCCTGCTGTAGGATCAGTGGCCATGTCAAAATCTGTTCCATTAATGGAAAAATCATCCCTCATGTTCTCTTATCCAGAGATAATGAAGCTCTCTGAAATCTTGCATGGCTTATACTGATGGCTGCATGGGCAAATCTAACAGAGACGGTCACTTGAGGCGATTCACATGTTTTTTTTCCCCTGTATGCATGCCTTATGGAGTGTTTGCTCTGTGGGTTTGTTTTAGAACAGCTGCTAATGCTTGGACCTAGCTGTCAGCATACCAGATAATGTGTTCAGTGAATAGGACAAGCCTGTGAGGTCATTCTGAGCGCTGCCAATTGGTTTCAAATCTAACAAATGGGTGTGAACTTTTTTTTTTTTTTTTTTGTGGAGCTGTGTTCAAGAACATCTCTTGCCAATTGCATACTGTAATCGCTAATTAGAACTGCGATTTGGCCAGAGAGTCTCTTAGGCCAGAAACAAATACAGGCATAAATGCTTGGCCAACACATTGCAAGTGTACTGTCCTGTAGTAGATATTTCACATGCATACTTGCAATGTTGTGGCAGACTCAAGGGGCGATAAAAAGAGAACACTGACTGTTCATTTTGGAATGCGTAGTTAGAAGTGCTAATGTAGTTGCGTACAGTCTGTTTCGGGTCTTAGACTTTATGAAGATTGATGTGTCCTTTGAATAATGATATATGAAATCTGTCATATTCATTTCAGATCAAAACAAAGTGATTCATATTTCTTATCTTTAGCATTGATCATATCAGATGACCTAGGTATGTTTTTAAGACTCTGAAATGATGTACAAATAACTGATACTTGCTTTCTATTTTGCAGATTAAGCGCAGTTGGATGGGATGCAGTATCTTCAAGAGTTTATGGCACACTGTGGCCAATTCATGAGTCCCAACTATGGAACAGTGACCGGAGTGTGATGCCACTAATAAAAATGCAGATCAGCCATGCCTCCATTGCTGATCTCCATCAAGGGCTCTCAGATTTTACTGCTGTCTGGGATTCTCCCTCTTCTCTTGGATAGTTTAAATTTCAACATACATCACACCGCACACAAGACCATATTGTTTATGGACAATATCATTCTATCACAAGAAAGATGAAATTTCCTTTTATTAGGAGTCCCAATTAAAACAAAGACACGTAAATTACAAACTCCAGAAAGGGGTAAAACTGAAAGTGTGTACCGTACAGATGAGGTTGCATTATGGCAGCTGAATCTCCTCAAAGGCTGCATTCACGTATCTGGTTTGGAGGAGAGTGATAGTTGAACGATGCAGCGAAGCGGAGGCATCGTCGGGAACAGTGGCCAGCCATGGGTACTGCGGCGAGTACGGCTCACCTGGCTCAGTTTCATGCTCTTCTTCATCCTGGTCTTCTTCCCTCTCATTGCACATTACTACCTCACCACAATCGATGAAGCAGGGGGACCAGATAAGCGCATTTTTGGGCCAAGACCTGGAGGAGAGCTGTGTGAAGCGAAGCACGTTCAAGACCTGTGTCGTATCCGGGAATCTGTCAGTGAGGAGCTTCTGCAGCTTGAGGCAAAGCGTCAAGAGCTCAATGGCGAGATAGCCCGACTTAACCTACGCATCGAGGCCTGTAAACGTAGTATTGACAGTGCCAAACAGGACTTGCTACAACTCAAAAATGTCATCAGCCAGACAGAGCACTCTTACAAGGAACTTATGGCTCAAAACCAGCCAAAACTGTCATTGCCTGTTAGACTTTTACCAGACAAGGATGATCCTGGATACCCTCCTCCAAAGTCGGCCCAAAACTGTCGTTTGCATACTTGTTTTGATTACGCTAGATGTCCACTTACATCTGGCTTCCCGGTCTATGTTTATGACATAGGATCATATCCTTGGGGTGAGAAGTTGGACCCTCTCGTCAAACAAGCCTTTGCCTCATCCGTCAAAAGCAGTGTATATGTGACCGATAATCCCAACATTGCTTGTCTGTACATAGTGCTTGTTGGTGAAATACAAGAATCACCCTCCTCTCCTCTTGCCTCACCCTTAGACCTTGAAAAGCAGCTCAAGGCCTTGCCGTATTGGAGGTTGGACGGCCACAACCACCTGCTTGTACACCTTTCAAGAAAGTCTCTGACACAGAACTTCCTGTACAATGTGAGCACAGGACGAGCAGCAGTGGCACAGTCTACCTTTTTTGAACGTCAATATAGAGAAGGTTTCGACATGGTGGTGTCTCCTCTAGTCCACGCTCTGTCTGAGCCCAACTTCCTAGAGGTGCCTCCGCAAGTCCCGGTCAAAAGGAAGTACCTCTTCACCTTTCAGGGAGAAAAGGTGGAGTCTTTGAGGAGCAGCTTGCTTGAAGCCCCACCACAGTCCTTCGAAGAGGAAATGGAAGGGGATCCACCAGCTGACTATGATGATCGCATTATTGGCACACTCAAGGCTGTACAGGACAGTCACCTAGACCAGGTTCTTGTGGAGTTCACTTGCAAGAATCAGCCCAAGCCGAGTTTACCAACAGAGTGGGCGTTGTGTGGGGAGCGTGAGGATCGTTTAGAGGTACTGAAGGTCTCTACGTTTGCCTTGGTGATATCTCCAGGCGATGGTCAGTTGGTGGCCTCTGCTGGCTGTAGCATGAGACTTTTTGAGGCTTTGGAAGTTGGGGCTGTACCGGTGGTGCTTGGCGACCACTCAAAGTTGCCCTACCATCACCTTATACGCTGGAGTGAGGCAGTCATTATGGTACCCAAGCCTCGCATAATGGAGCTGCACTTTCTGTTGCGTAGCATCTCAGACAATGACCTTCTGGCCATGCGACGACAGGGTCGGTTTCTTTGGGAGACGTACTTCTCCACCTCAGAGAGCATCTTCAGCACCATCCTGGCTAGCGTACGAACCAGCATCCAGATACCAGCAGCACCTATACGTGAGGAGCCTGCCCAGGAGATTCCCCACAAAGCTGGAAAGTTGGCAGGAACCGATGCTAACATGGCTGACAATGGCGACTTAGATCTGGGGCCTGTTGAAGTAGAGCCCCCTTATGCTTCGCCACGCTTCTTGCGTAACTTCACCTACACAGCTGCAGATGTCTACCACACCTGGAATCGTGCACCTGGCCCTTTCCATCTATTCCCACATACTCCACTGGACCCCGTACTTCCCTCAGAAGCCAAGTTTCTGGGGTCGGGGACTGGTTTTCGCCCTATCGGTGGAGGTTCTGGGGGATCTGGTAAAGAGTTTCAGGCTGCTCTAGGAGGTAACGTCCCACGGGAGCAGTTTACTGTGGTCATGCTTACTTATGAAAGGGAGGAGGTTCTTATGAACTCATTGGAGAGACTAAATGGCCTTCCTTATCTCAACAAAGTGGTGGTAGTGTGGAATTCTCCCAAACCACCTTCAGATGATCTCCTCTGGCCAGACATTGGTCTACCAATTGTGGTGAGCATACAGTATTTCTTGATCATATTTCTTATAGTCATATCTTTTTACTGGGCCAGTAAGCAACCTCCTAGTAAACACCCTAGTAAGATACCTGAACACCCTACCAATGCAGAACGCCCTAATATCACGATGGCAAGTTTAGCACAGGCAGGCACCACTCAAGGAGAAAAAAAATCTTGTTAAGCTTGTTATTAGTCGGAATTCTCCAAGGCTTAAATGTGATAGAACCTCACAAGCATTGCATTCTGCTGTAGATTTGGTCTGCTCTCTCTGCTGTCTTTGAAGCATAGCTTTCATGTCTCTAGGGCAAATTAGTTCTGGTGATATTAAAGGAAACAGTGCTGTATTAAGCCCACAGTAAGGTTATACTTTGAAATGAAAACCCAAACAGAATGCCGAAGTACCCCACGTTTCTAACTATCTTCAAGTAGTTTGGAACTTTGAAATTGAGCATCTTTTAATTATGGATGTAAGGTTGCAAAGTTGTATTTCATTTTAGACCGTCCCTGCACACAAAGCCTTTGCTTTATTAATAAAAAAAATGGTTTCTGGAAGTATTAAGTTGTTTTGATTGGCATTTGTTGGTTTTATAAGGTCATGTGTCTGGCAGGCCCAGTAAAATCTTGTAATAATGCCATGTTCTACCTCAGTCGTTCACAGTATGGCCTGTTGACTCAACAGATGGGCTTTTTCTCTGCAGGTGGTACACACAGAAAAGAACAGTTTAAACAATCGCTTCCTTCCCTGGGATGCAGTCGAGACTGAGGCTATTTTGTCAATTGATGATGATGCCCATCTTCGACACGATGAAATTATGTTTGGGTTCAGGTAAGGCTTTTGTGATGCCGAGATTTAGCATAATATGTTTATTAAGGCGGAGCAATTAAACAATGCTTATTATTATATTTTCATGAAAATTACTTTGAGTCTAGTTTAGCTGTTTACATATTTATCCATCTTTTGGCCATTTCAAAGCAAAAACATCAATATATACTGAATACAGTCAAAAGGCTTAAAATATTAAGATTAACCTTTGATTTTGTGTTGGTGAAACATTACATCCTGAAAATGCAGTTCCTAAATTTTTGCAGATATTTCCCCCTTGTTAAAGGTATATTTAGGGGCATTTTTGAGATTATTTGTATAGGATAGTCCCCGTGATGCTGTGGCTCTAGTACTTTTGCCTCTTTTAAAGAAATTTTATTTTGTGAAGGTCATTTTCATCGTTGATATTATTAGAAAAGAATATGAAACTCCCCATGATGTCACTGCTTTGGGCTAAAGTATGTTTAGAAAGAATAAATTCAGTTTCATGAAGCAAGGAAAGCAAAATATTTCTATTGGAGAGACAGTGTAAGTCGATCTGTTTTCTCACCTCAGTCTGTACATTTTAAGCATACCATTTTAGATCAAAATTTTAATGTGATCCAAAGATGTGAAAAGTGTTTTCAAATGCACATTAAAGGGGTCCTATTATGCTCTTTTACAAAGTCTTGATTTTGTTTTGGGGGTGTACTAGAACAGGCTCTCATACTAGGTTGTTCGAAAAACACATTATTTTTCACATATTTTACATTATTACAACACCTCTCTCCCCAGTCTGGCACGAACGGCTCGAATAGTTCCTATATCAAATGAAGGCCCGCCTTCTGAAATACGAAATGTGCTGTGATTGGTTAGCTGGGCCAGTGTGTGTTGTGATTGGTCAGCTGGGCCAGTGTGTGTTGTGTTTGGCAGCACTCTGCGCCTGGTCGGGAAATGTCATGCCCTTACCATAGCTGCATGCAACTTCAGTGTAAATATTGCGTCAAAATCAAATCAATTTGAGCGCGATTTAAACCCGGATGATTGTAACCACTCTAAGTTCGTCTGCCTTGGGAAAGCTGGCGTGTCTCTGACATAGTGATAACACTCGTTGCCTTCTCTAGTGCAGCTCAACCAGGTTTGTGATATCACAAATCCCGGAAAATATGCGTTGTAGTCCAAACGAGTCGTTCGTTGTAGTTTTTGAGAAGTGATTTCTGTATATCTCCTTTTGAAGTGGACTTTGAGCTTTGTAACTTTGCAGATCTTTTTTATGCTCAAACAGCAACATTACAGACCAACTAAAGTTGAAAAAGCATAATAGGACCCCTTTAACATCTGTATGCCCATTTAAATGTGTTTGTCAAGAAAGAGAGAACTGTTGTGGTTTGTTTTTGCATTCAGTCATGTGATGTTGAGTTTAAACCAACAGCTGCAGATCCAGTTATTGGTTTGAGGAATTTAAAGCATCTGATTTGATAAAGTCCATGACAGTTGAAGAAAACTGTTCTTCTCTCCTGTGTACATCCATGTTTATTTACATGTTTAGTAGGGGTGTAACGGTACACAAACATGATGGTTTTGAGCTTGAGTTGGGAAGCTTTCAAAATGTATTTTATTAACAACTGTAACATGTGCAAAATCAAATTTTTATGTAGAAAATATATATATTGTATTCTTATTACAGTTTTTTTCGATTGCTTAAACACATTTCTTGAAACTATGCCTCGTATTCTCAAAACAGTAAACACAAATCCATAACGTCTCACCCAATTCCCCAAACATCATATTTTCAGGTCAAAATGAAGCTCTACACTCAAAGCCATTCACTCTTGCTGAAAAACCAAACTTTTCCCTTGTGTTAAAGCAGGGGAATAGTGTTTATAGTTCAGCAAAATGCTTTTTGAAAAATGGCGGTATGGTTTTGAAATTTTAGTTCAAAAGCCTGGTTATAGTGTTTTAGCAATCAAGAAAAACTGTAAATGTACCATTATTCTTCTATAGTCTAATATGAAACTGACCAACAAGTGATTGTGTGATTTAGTCGCAAATTGAAAAGTCACTCTGTGACGTTTTTTACTTCATAAACAAAAAAAGA
Source organism: Sinocyclocheilus anshuiensis (assembly GCF_001515605.1). Classification (NCBI taxonomy): domain Eukaryota; kingdom Metazoa; phylum Chordata; class Actinopteri; order Cypriniformes; family Cyprinidae; genus Sinocyclocheilus; species Sinocyclocheilus anshuiensis. Next base: position 1,139,120 of record NW_015547712.1, read on the forward strand.
GCGAAACTGTGACAAAATCTGATTTCTTGATTATTTTATATTTTATAATAGTGATTTTATCATTTCAAAATATAAAGGAAAAAGTATAAATGAATGACTAATAAGCCAATAAGTGCTCCTCTGCTGCCATCTACAGGTTATATGTATTTTTTAACAACAGTAACGTGAACAAAATCAAATTTTTATGTAGAAAAGATATATATTGAACTCTTATTAAATGTACCATTATTCTTCTATAGTCTAATATGAAACTGACCAACAAGTGATTGTGTGATTTAGTCGCAAATTGAAAAGTCACTCTGTGACGTTTTTTACTTCATAAACAAAAAAAGAGCGAAACTGTGACAAAATCTGATTTCTTGATTATTTTATATTTTATAATAGTGATTTTATCATTTCAAAATATAAAGGAAAAAGTATAAATGAATGACTAATAAGCCAATAAGTGCTCCTCTGCTGCCATCTGCAGGTTATAATGGTGATTTGATGTATTTTTTTAATTTTACATAAGTGTTTGTTCACCACAGTATAATTTGGTCATCCCATTGAAAATAACATTCAAATTGGATCATTTAGGAGCTTTAAAGTGCTGGAAACATGCTTGTAAGTCATTGAAAATTGCTTTAATTTCTTTCTCAAAAGGCTGCACAAACCCTGAAATGAATAATGTAATAACATTCGACTATTTCTGCCACAGCACCATGGTTACGTTAGCGTTACTGCTTCTGGTTTTCGGCGCCAGCGCCGTTTGATCGGTTTATAACCTTCTGGTTTTCTATGTCAGCGCTGTTTGATCTGTTTATAACAGATAATTCTGTGCAGAATTTGAATGCTTCTCAGTAAATCTCGCAGCAACCTTTATTCATTCTGCGGTGAATTCAAACGCTTCTCACTGGATTTTGCAGCGCTGTGCAGTAACAGTGTCACAAAATAAACTTTGGTTCCCGAGTAAAGCTGTTCTGAGCTCGGACTAGTTTGTTTGCGTGGCGGTCCGAGCTGTTAAACAGTCCGCGCTGCGCACCTCAAACGAGTAGTGGGATTTTGTTACGCTTTTGTTTTTCGTTTGATGTTTCTCATATGTGACAGAAATTGCAGTTTGAGTGATTACATGAGTCATGAGATGTTCATTCACGTTTATTTCACGATAAAACTAGTAGTAAAGAGGAAGGGATGATTGCACTCGCTCGCACATCAAAGAGTGCTAAAACGGCATTTATTGTTTGAATTTCCAGAAAAAATTGACAATTTGAAAGATGAAACTTTGTTTTTTATCAAAAGTAACAATATATTATGAATACGTGTACCGTTACACCCCTAATATTTAGTCATTGGGAAGATGAGCTGATAAGAGGGAGTTTTAGATTTGATTTTACTTGCGCTGGTTTATTTTTGTTTTTATCTGTTTGTTTTGGGGTAAAAATGGTCACATTGGTGTCTGATTTGTATCTATAAATATTAGGGAATTCATCAGGCTGGTCAACTAGACTTTTTTTTTTGTTATTAGGTTTGCATTACAATCAAAGATGCTGCCATTGCTAAACAGTTTTTATGAGTGATCTGTCTGTTTTGTGAGATCTTTAATTTTGCAATAAAAGCTTCTAGTTATTTAGCTTATGTGTTTAGCTACCCTATTAAAGGGCTTTACTTGGCATCCATTTGGATTAACACAGTTGTAAAATAAGCTAATAAACTCAATGTGATGCATATTCATCAGTCATACTATTCATAAAACAGGCAAGATTTCTGCACGAACATGACATAGTTAATCATAAACCATTTGAATCTATTTTATTCAAATACTCATGTTTTCAAAATGCATTTATTCAAATTTCTTGAAATCAGCATAAATCCGTTGTGAAAACATTCAAATATATTCAGTTAAAAAGTATGTGTGTGTGTGTGTGTGTGTGTGTGTGTGTGTGTGTGTGTGTTTTCATACATATGTGTGTTTTAATCCAAATGGATGGAAATTTTATATGCATTTTAAATATTAAATTACTTAACTATTATTTATTTATTTTTTGAGTGTATATATTGCTAAAAAACTTAAAAGTACTGTTCAGTGATTATTATAATCACAGTTCTTGCTCTGGTTTGGATCATTCCCATCTCTTTCTCTTTCTTCGCTCCCAGGGTGTGGCGGGAGGCCAGAGACCGAATTGTGGGGTTCCCAGGAAGGTTCCATGCCTGGGATGTAAATCACCAATCTTGGCTCTACAATTCCAACTACTCCTGTGAGCTCTCCATGGTGCTGACGGGTGCGGCCTTCTTCCACAAGGTGAAGCTTTGCCCGCTTTGACACTTCCAGAGCCTGATTATGGCAAAAATAGACACTAGGCTTATGTAGTTTTACCCAGATAACACCAGGATATGGTTTAGTTAGTTGAAAGCCAACGCTGATAGTAAGTACATTGTTGTTCAGCCGAATACAAGACGCAGTGCTTCATTTTCCAGATGGATAAGTGAACAGCAGAGCGTTTTTCATTTATGAGCATTGCTGTGCAACATCATGGTACAATTGAGATGCTTTTGCTCTCGTGTTCATTTTTTTATTAAAATCCATCATTTCTGCCTCTCCTCAGTATTACGCGTACCTCTATTCGTACGTCATGCCTCAAGCCATACGTGACATGGTGGACGAGTACATCAACTGTGAGGATATCGCCATGAACTTCCTCGTGTCGCATATCACTCGCAAACCCCCCATCAAGGTCAGTAGGCTGTTACTTGAAGCATGTGTTATTTCAAGCCTTTTGGGGCTTTTGTCACTTGTGATTTCAGGTTCTTGCTCAGTCATGTCATTTTGGATAAAGTGACAACTGAATAATGTTAATCGGACTATTCATTCTGTTAGTCAATTGGTTTCTGTTTCTATCGCTCTGGGTAGCCCTGCCCACAGAGGAATCTCATTGGCCTCAGATCTTTTCTCCACCTAACTGTGTTTTGAACATTGAATATGGCCTTATTAGCTTTTATTTTGACATCGTGCAGCACTTTCGCTTCCAGTCAGGACAACAAAAAAAAAAAACAGTTTATTTTAAACTTGGTTACAGCACAGTGTTACATTTTAATTATCTGGCTCAAATTTAAATATGTTGCCATTGATAAGGCAAGGCAAGTTTATTTATATAGCACATTTCATACACAATGGTAATTCAAAGTGCTTTACATAAAAAATATATGATAAATTTCTCTGTTATCAAGAACATAACATACCATGGTCATATTTCACTCCCAAATCAAAAACAATATAAATAAAATTTAATATAAAATAGAATATAAAGATATTTCAAAGATATATAATGTAATATAATATAAATAATATAAGAAAATTAAGTTTATTTTCAACAGCATTAGGATTTTTTGAGGCATTCAATTTCCCCCTTAATTTTTAATATTTAAATCTAAAATTATTATATATTATTTACATTTTTATATTTTACAGTAATATTTTGCTGCCCAAATTGCTGTAACACAACAATTGGAATCTAATAAAAAAATCATCACTGAGAATGGCAGACAAAAAATGTAAATTGTAGGGAAAAGTTCTGGAATTGTCTTTTAAAATGTCTAAATAAATTTCAATAAGCAATCAAACAAACTATTTTTTTTTTTCTTTGTGCCAAACTGTATTTCTTTCTTTTTAGTTTTATTTGGGGTTGAAATATGACCTGGACATTCTCTTGTTATCATTTTGCAACCACAATTTTGTGGTTATTGTGTACAATAAAAGAAATTAAATGTCTAGGAAGTGTCCAGAGAACACTCTTCTTCCAGTTGTACTTATGTATGTTACAATAAATTGATTCCAGTGGGATTATTAAGTAGGATTTCAGTAAGCTTTAAAAAGCCTTTGATGTTCTGAAGTCCATTGACTGAAGCATCGGGACGGCCATGAATTAACGGTGTAATGAAATTTGATGGATTTTCTCTGGCATTATTACACACACACACACCCTTCTCTCTCCGTCTGATGCCGTGCCGGCGGATTAAACAAATCAATTACATTTGTTTTGTTGTCACGAAGAGGCCGACCAGATTGCAATGTGAGAACAGACTACACAAATGAAAAAGATGATATTGTGTTATGAAGTTAATAAGTCTGTCATCTTTAGATGGAGGGATTGATTTATAGGAATAATTCATTCAGAATTGAAAGTCAGTTATTCAACCTCATGTTGTTTTAAACCTGTATTGCTATCTGAAGGAAGCTTTTAAAAAAGCACCATAAAAGTAGTTCATACAAACCTATGCCCTACATTCCCAGACTTCTCAAGTTGTTTGATAGATTGTGTGAGGAACTGACTGAAATTGAAGTCATAAATCTAATTTTTCATGACGTTCCTCCTCTCAGGTGACGTCACGTTGGACCTTCCGCTGTCCCGGCTGTCCGCAGGCTCTTTCGCACGACGATTCGCACTTCCACGAGCGTCACAAGTGCATCAACTTCTTCGTAAAAGTCTACGGATACATGCCACTGTTATACACTCAGTTCAGAGTGGACTCGGTACTCTTCAAGACGCGGTTGCCCCACGACAAGACGAAGTGTTTTAAATTCATTTAGCGGATCGGGGAACTGAAAAGCACAGACGGAAGCGCGGACGCGAGACAGTCTCTCTCTGGGAACGTGAAGGGAATTAAAGCTTCTTGTAAATATCGGAGAATTTTACTTTGAACTTGTCTTCCTTGAAGTCAAGGGAGAACAATTAGAGAACGAGCGATTACCGTCAGGCGTTTTTATCGTTGTGCGTGATTCATCAGCAACCACTACAGGCTTTATTTGCACCTCTTTTCACGGGACGTCTGGGACAGGGACGCGTCAATGGACGTCAAATTGCATTTTGATCATGTTACACTGACAGAACATACTGATTTATGGACTGACGGAGGCTGTTTTTGATGACATATCTGAGAATTATGGGAGAGTCGAAGTGTCTAAATGATTCGTGTTATTTTTACTTTGCATATACTCATTTGAAACGCACTGATGGTCATGTTGTTTTGTTTTGTTTTTAACTTGTGTGTGCTTTTGTGCCAGTGTGAATGGCTGTGTGTGTGTGTGTTGTTCTGTAGGTTGATGCTGACTAAGCATCATTAACCCCCGTCAAATATTTGTTGATCATCAGTAAGAATAGCACAAGATATCAAACATAACTGCATAGGAATAGCACCAAATCAAGCTGTTACACGTTCTCATGTCCGTCACAATCATACAAGAAAACAAAATGTCTGTGTGTAACCTGTTCAGTACACTTGTGGAATAACAGATCCATCCTAACGCCTTTTGCTGGATAATCACGACATGTGTTGTGTGTCATTTGAATGAGGTTGAATGATTTCAGAAGTGAAAATCGCAAAGAAATATCCAGGTCATATTTAATCATATATGTTTTACATAAAGAAAAGCCTTTTTTTGTTCAGTGTGACAATTTTCATGAATTACTGCACCCAAATTTTCATTTTGTAATGCAATTATTTTACTTTTTCTAATGCAAAATATTGTTTTTCAATCAAATTAAATGTTTTAGGACTTTTACGATGTGGTTAAGCACATTTCTATCAGTTCTCATTACTATAACCCAAAAAATCTCAGTAATGCGTGTCATTTTTCTGTTTACATCACATTAAATTCAGTGCAACAAATATTACTATGACTTACTTAAATGTATACATTTTAAATATTTTATTTTTGTAAAATGGTGATGACAATGAGTTTATTTGATTGTTTGGGAGAGTTTTAGAGAAAATGTGCTTTATTGTCATGAAAATGTCAAAATCTGGTCCTAAAATAATTTGTCTTCATTTTTCTTCATGTATAATATTATTTCTTCGTTTTGGTTTTGTGGTGAAATGTGACCTGGACATGTTCTTGACAGTTTCATGTGTGAATGTGTTTGTGTGTCATCTATGAAACGTGTGACTACAAATGGCAAGCATGGTTTCCTGTTGTGAGGAAGGATAACAGTGACGGGAAGCGCAGTAGTTCCTCTTTGCTCTGTAAACGGTACGTGTCTCTTTTCTGTGCCAGGATGTTACCTGGGGCTCCTTCTGCCGAGCTGATTTCACACTTCAGTTGACAAATCTGAGATGCCTTTGAGAACGCTGAGCTTGACTGTTTCTGTCTGTTGGTTAATTCATGATGGCTGTCCTGACATGTTTACATTTACATTTATTCATTTAGCAGACGCTTTTATCCAAAGCCACTTCCAATTGGGGAATACATCAAGCGATTCATCTTATAAAGGCAAATAGACGCAGGAAGTGCTTGTCATACCAAGTTTCAAGCATTGTTCAAATAAGTACAAGCTCGACAGAGAAAGATGAAAGAAAAGATAATTGTTTTTTGTTTTTTTAAGGTTGAAGTCAGATAGTGACGAAAGAGATGAGTTTTCAGCTGTCGCTTGAAAAATGTCAGGGAATCGGCATTCTGGATAGGGGTTGGAAGATCATTCCACCAGCCAGGAGTGGTGAACGAGAATGTTCTGGAAAGTGATTTTGAGCCTCTCTGTGATGGTACCACGAGGCGTCGCTCACTAGTGGATCTCAGACTTCTGGAGGGGATGTAGATTCG
>NW_015547712.1:1145700-1155624 GCF_001515605.1 Sinocyclocheilus anshuiensis
AGACAAGAAGCTCAGTCTTTGCCAGGTTGAGCTGTAGGTGATGTTCTTTCATCCATGCCGATATGTCCGCCAGGCAGCCTGAGATTCATGCAGCTACCGTTGGATCATCTGGTTGAAATGAGAGATAGAGCTGTGTGTCATCAGCATAGCAATGGTAGGAGAAGCCATGTGCCTGTATGATGGGCCCCAGTGATGTAGTGTATATGGAGAAGAGGAGGGGTCCAATAACTGATCCCTGAGGAACCCCAGTGACCAGTTGATGTGCTTTGGATACCTCCCCTCCCCAGGCCACCCTGAAAGACCTACCAGTGAGATAGGATTCAAACCAGCGAAGTGGAATCCCTGTGATGCCCAGTGATGAGAGGGCGGACAGGAGGATCTGATGATTGACAGTGTCAAAAGCAGCAGATAGATCCAGCAAAAAATAAATAAAACGCATGTTTGACAGGTACATTTCGGAAAATGGCTCTGCAATTGTAAATTAATGAGTTTTATTTTTTAAAAATGCAAAAATGTGGCGCTGTTCCCCTTAGAATAGGAATATGAATGATTAAATGTTTTTTTGTTTTGTTTTGTTTTTTTTTGGTAACATGCCAATGTTTTGTATTGTATAAATCTATTGAACAGGCTTTAATGTTTTATTATTTTTTTAATTATGGTGAAGGCCATATGGCCTTTGGGACTGGACAAGAACTGACAATATAAACTATTGGTAGTAAAGTGTTGAATGCCTGCAAACGTTATAACTGACGACAACTTCAACCACACTAATAAACCAGCCAGTGTCATCATCTCTTTCTTTATGGTGAAGATCTCAATCAGTTGGTTTGAACTGAATGATTCACAGAATGAGTTGTGTTATTGCTTCATCATGACATTTTGCAATAGGTTTTGTTTGTTCATTGAGGAACAGGATCAGGAAATTGCAAACAGGATTAAGACTAACAACTCTGACAGTAAAATTGTTAATTAATATTTAACTAAAACTGAAACAAATTTTAAAAAAGAAAAAAAAAAACATTTTCATTACTTGAAATAAAATGTTAACTGAAATAAAATAAATTTCAGCTTTTTTCCAGCAACCTTTTTTTTTCAATTTGAATTTAACTTGATGTAATAAACTAAACTGAAATAAAAACGAATATAAATATATATACATGTATATATACATACACACACACACACACACACACACACACACACATCAAGTGTGTGTATATTTATGTATGTATAAACATAAAAATGACACAAAACCACAAAATTACTGTAATTAAAATGAAGACAAAATATAACAATAAAGGGACTAAGGATAAAAATAGCCTTTGTCTAATTCTGTTACATTTACAGAAATGTTAAATTAATGTACAATGCCCCTGTTAAATTAAAAAAAAATATATATATAATAGTATATCAATTATACTAAAATAAAACCGGTTCTCTGCATTTGTGGTTTATATTAATTTATCTTTAAATATTATTGCATTATATTTTAAGTATTTGTAATCATTATTATTATTATTTAGTATTTTTATATTAATTTGATATTTTAGATCAGATGTAATGTCGGACAGTACTTCTTTTCACCCAGAAAGTTGGCAAGAGGTCAAAATAAATGGTGTTGTGAAAATACAGTATTTCTTAGTTAAAACAATAGACCATTTGCTTGATTTTTGTTTCTTTTTAAAGGGGTCATATGATGCGATTTCAAGTTTTCCTTTCTCTTTGGAGTGTTACAAGCTGATTGTGAATAGATAAGATCCCTGAAGTTGCAAAGACTAAAGTCTCAAAACCAAAGAGATATTCTTTATCAAAGTTAAGACTCTGCCACGCCCCCCTAAAACGGCTCGTTCTAACACGCCCTGATCTTTAAAAAAGTATCATATGACCCCTTTAAGCAAACTTGCATGAGAAAAACTGTTCAAAAATGTGCTATTACAAATGACATCTGCACAGCTCCAATTTACCTGCCCTCACCAATAACAAAATCCAGCTGATTTCATCATTTGTTTGGAGTAAAATTAACCCTTTTCTCTGTAATCACACATTACAGTAATTTAGGGGATTCATTTGTGCAAATAAATGGTTCACAGCAATGGTTCGTTCCCGATTCACACCGCTGTACCTTCATAACATTCTTCACTAGCACTGGTTGTGTTTTGACTGTTCCGGTCTGTGGGCTTTAGGGGCCGTGAGCGCAGCTGCTTCGACGGGCCCCGGGTTCAGGCGGGGTCTGCAGTTCAGGAAACACTGCAGTCTGTAATCAAAGCCCAGACACGCATCTGACCGTCTGACATCAGCTGAGCGGCTCTCTCTCAGAAGCAGCCCAACATGAAATTAGACCCTCCCTGTGAGGAAACATCTCGAGCTGCAACCTCAGAAACCTTCCCAGCAGCCAATGGAAACACCTCACTAGTAAAGTTATACACTTCTGTAGTAGGCATATTTCTTACCATAAAATCACTAATTCATCCCACACAAGCACTGACTGGAGAATACTTCTACTAATGACCGGAATAACTACAGGATTTGTGTCCAGACGTGGGCTTTCCCAGCACTCCTAATAGTAACACATGCAGCTGGATGTTGTGTTAGGTGTGTGTTTACAGCACACATGATATCAGTGCAGAGAGAGAGCAGCGTTTCAGGGCTTCAGGCCAAACTCTCAAACCACCGAGTGCTGGGCTGGATTACATTATGAATGTAAAAAACTAGGTTGAGGTTCATATTCATCGTCTTGAACTTTTGACTGTGGCCCCAAAATGTATTCGGACACTGAAGTCACTTATAAATATCTGAATGTTGTTACTTTTCTCTTCACTGACGTCACTTTCCTTCATGATGTTTGATGTCTGTCTTTAAATCATCTGATGTTTCATTGATTTTTATTGGATTTATGAAGTCGTTTCTCAAATCACTCAGTGGTGTGATATTTTAGAAACATTTGTATACTGTTATAGTATTTATTCATATTATGGATTAGCTTTTATTTTGATATTTTGAGTTTTCATTTCAAATTTGTTTTAAGTGGTTGACGTGCTTTTTATTATTTTTTATATATTTCTATTTAGCTTTACTTCTATTTCATTTGTTTGAAACAAAATTAAATGTTTTCGTTTGATTCACTTTAGTATTTAAAATTAAATTAGTTTTATTTCAGTTAGTAAAACCCTGTGTGTGGCCATTATCTTTTATTCTGTAGTTGCAAAGATCGCAAAGGCATCTGTGAACAGCTGATTTAATGATTTAATTCACAGAAAATCCCACAAGTTCTAGAAATGAAAGCATTTTTAAATCTGCTTTTATAAACTCAGCTCTGACTAATACTGCTGAAACAATCCAGAAACAAACTACAGCAAAAAGCAGCATTTCGGAAGTCGTCAGTCATGATTTTGACATGACATTTGCACATATGCAAGTAGAGTAGGAACGCATTGCATCTCATAACTTAATGCAAGTTGGAATATGATTTTGATTTCAGGATGACTTTTAAATTGAGAGAAAAGCAAATACAGAAAGTAAGTTCTATTCCAAAAGCTTTCCGAAGTTATTTTACAATGATATAAAACACCAATAAAAGTCTCCATCCAAATGTCAACTAAACAGTAACACCTTACGAAAATGTGTCTAAACCAGTTCATCAGCCACACAGTAGTTCTGGATCCTGGTTTCCGGCTCGGGATGCGCAGATGCAGTTTTATTACAGCTGGGGTCAGAGGTCACAGTTTCTGCAGGAAGCGCAGCACCAGGTCTCTGAGAGTCGTCCGCAGTGACTCGTTGTTGTCACAGATGATGTGTGTGGCGTCTTCCTCCAGCTGGATGAGCACGTCCTCCGTCTGCAGGTGAAGAATGTGGCCGTCTGCCGTCTCTTCCACCTTCACCTCCGTGATGCCGTTCTGCGAGCAGAGAGATTCAACACAGTTCTGCTGTAAATATCATGCATTTAGTGTTGCGTAATGAGTTGTTTCACTTATTATTTGTGACCCTGGAGCACAAAAGCAGTGTTAAGTCGCTGGGGTATATTTGTAGCAATAGCCAAAAATGCACTGTATGGGTCAAAATAATCGATTTTTCTTTTATGCCAAAAATCATTAGGATATTAAGTAAAGATCATGTTCCATGAAGATTTTACTACTGTAAATATATTAAAACTTAATTTTTGATTAGTAATATGCATTGCTAAGAACTTCATTTGGTCAACTTTAAAGATGATTTTCTCAATATTTAGATTTTTTTGCACCCTCAGATTCTAGATTTTCAAATTATCGTATCTCGACCAAATTATGCATAAATCTCAATTTAAGAAAATTGACCCTTATGACTGGTTTTGTGGTCCAGGGTCACATTTTTGTTTTAATATAAGGCAGTACATCCTTGCTTGTTATTGTTAACTAAAAATAACTATTAAACATTTTTGGTAATTAGAATAAAGCTGAAATAAATTAAATATATAAATATTCAATGAAAAACTTATTAAAATGTTGAAATATGTAAATTAGAATGTTGAAGTGTGTATACACACACACACACAATACAATATAATATCATTGGGATACAATTAGTTTTACTAATTTCACTAGTTTTATTAATATTACTAACTAAAATTTTAGTTTTAGTCATTTTTGTCATTTGTATTATTTTTTTAAAATAATACTACTAATAATACAATTCAATTGAGATCCTATTATAGTACTCATTTTGAATGAATTTTATACTTCATTTTTAGTTTTCAATTTTTACATATGTATATATAGTTTTCATTCATTTTTATTTCAGTTTTAGTTTCAGTTATTTTAGTAAAACTAAATGAAAATGAGAAGTGTTTTAAGTTTTATTTCAGTTAAAAGTTTACTTCAAGTAACACTGCTTTGAACTTGCCATCTCAGTTATTGTTGACAATTCTCATTATTACAATTTTCTCATTATCCCTTTTTTTTTTTTTTTTTTTTTTTTTTTTTTTTTTTTTTTTTTTTTTTTTTTTTTTTTTTTTTTTTTTTTTTTTGTGCAGTTTATGACTTTATTTGGTCTTGGCCTGTGTACAGAGAGCTGTAAGCGATGTTAATTACTCCAGCACAACACTAATATGCATCTCCGAGTTCATCTGGGGATTGATTCGTTTTAACTGGCTCATCCGTGTTTATTTGTTGAAGAGTGTGAGTCTCGCTCACTGGGCTCGTCTGAGGATGACGGTTGATGGATCTGGGACGCTTTACTGCGGTCAAACCGACAGGCTCTCAGTGGGACGTTCAGCACACACACACACACACACACACGAGCTCTCCAGTCCATTCCCACTTACACCATGCTATTATTACTGTAAAATCAGAATTCGGTTTTGCGTTTTGTTGAAATGTGATTGCTAAGGTGTTCTGAGTGGTTGCCAGTATGTTGTTCTGTGGTTGCTAGGGTGTTGAGGATGGTTGCCAGGACATTGCTTAGGTGTTTTGAGATTTTGTTACATTGCTATGCAGTTGCTAGGCCATTGTTATAATGACATTTCGCCTGTTGCTAGATGGTTGCTAGGGTGTCTTGTGTTGTTTTGGCAACTAACTGAAAATAAGTTGAAGCGCTAAAATGATTGAAACTAAAGTATAACCTATTAAAATTGAAGTTAAAAAGCAAAATATATATATTTAAAAAAAAAAGAGAAACAAATAAAAATGATAAAAGCAAATAAAATTACTAAAACCGAAAATAAATGAATATGAAAACAGAAAATATAAAAATAAAAGCTAATTTAAAATTTGAGCGAATATTACAATTATATGCAAGTAATACTAAAATAATTAAAAAATTATATACAATTTAAAGATTTTATATTATGCACCAATCTAGTATTTTACAAGGCATCAAAATATCAACAACAAAAAAAACAATATATATATATATATACACATATATATATATATAGATATACACAAACACATATATATATATATAGATATACACAAACACATATATATATATATAGATATACACAAACACATATATATATATATAGATATACACAAACACATATATATATATATAGATATACACAAACACATATATATATATATAGATATACACAAACACATATATATATATATAGATATACACAAACACATATATATATATATAGATATACACAAACACATATATATATATATAGATATACACAAACACATATATATATATATAGATATACACAAACACATATATATATATATAGATATACACAAACACATATATATATATATAGATATACACAAACACATATATATATATATAGATATACACAAACACATATATATATATATAGATATACACAAACACATATATATATATATAGATATACACAAACACATATATATATATATAGATATACACAAACACATATATATATATATAGATATACACAAACACATATATATATATATAGATATACACAAACACATATATATATATATAGATATACACAAACACATATATATATATATAGATATACACAAACACATATATATATATATAGATATACACAAACACATATATATATATATAGATATACACAAACACATATATATATATATAGATATACACAAACACATATATATATATATAGATATACACAAACACATATATATATATATAGATATACACAAACACATATATATATATATAGATATACACAAACACATATATATATATATAGATATACACAAACACATATATATATATATAGATATACACAAACACATATATATATATATAGATATACACAAACACATATATATATATATAGATATACACAAACACATATATATATATATAGATATACACAAACACATATATATATATATAGATATACACAAACACATATATATATATATAGATATACACAAACACATATATATATATATAGATATACACAAACACATATATATATATATAGATATACACAAACACATATATATATATATAGATATACACAAACACATATATATATATATAGATATACACAAACACATATATATATATATAGATATACACAAACACATATATATATATATAGATATACACAAACACATATATATATATATAGATATACACAAACACATATATATATATATAGATATACACAAACACATATATATATATATATATACACACACACACAGTGCCTTGCGAAAGTATTCATACCCCTTAATTTTTTCTGTTTTATGTTGCTGCCTTATTTTAAATTACTTTTTTCCCCACATCATTCTACACTCCATACAACATAATGGCAAAGCAAAAAAAAAAAAAACAAACAGTTTTTTAACATTTACAAATTTATTAAAAATAAAAAAACAAAAGATATCTGGGGCAGTTGGAATTTAGCTCAGGAGCATTCATACTTGCATTCATACATTCATACTACATCACTTGTAGATGTAACTACACTTCGAGTGAAGTTAACCTGTGGCAAATTCAATCGAATGGGTATGATTTGGAAAAGCACACGTCTTAATAAAAAGTGTGGGTGTTTTTAAATCACTGTATTTCTGAAGGAAGGCTATCTTTAGAAAATTTTCGATGTCATTTTCATTTCATCTTGAATGTTATATGCCTGATAAAGCAGCGTTTGTGAGCTCAGCGCTGCTTTGTGTACAGCCGTTACTGGGGAAAACTGTTTCTCCCGCTTTACTCACAAAAGACTATTTTTAACCAAGCAGCACAGAGAGCCGCTTCAGAAACGTGCCGTTGATAAACACAAGCACTGATTAGAGCGGCCGCGATCAGCTCCAGTGGCCGTAGAGCCGTAACACGCCGCAGACGCGTGCAGTGAGGCGCAGATCAGCTCTAACGTCACTGAATCTGCTGTTAAAAATGAACCATCTATTCATCATATCATCATACAAAACATACACGACAGATAGCGAATTTTTCATTGTTTCTCGAAACGTCATAGCATTTCCACACCGGCTATGACATGACTGTGGCGCCAAATCATTTCAACGTCATCACACGTTGACATCATCAAATTGCGATCGGTTCGTGAGATTGGCCAAGTTAGTGAGTACCGATCGAGTCATAAAATGTGATTATCGGCCGATACCGATCTCCGGCCGATCGATCGGAGCATCCCTAAATATAATATATAAAAATAATACACTGACAAAAGCAAATTACCAAATAAAATGACTAAAACCTAAACTACAATTAAAATAATAACTAAAAATATTTTAAAAAATGTAAATACTAAAATAAAAAAAAGTGTATTATGCACTCATGTTGTTGCACTGTTTTTTTTTTTTTTTAATGTTGAAATAACAAGCTCACGTAATAAAATTGCTATTCATTTTGATGAATTAAACTATAGTGAACCAAAAAGTTTTGGGAACTAACTTCATAAATGCACTAAAAGTCACTTTGATTGTTGTAGAATTGTCACATAAATAAAGTTCAATCTGAGAAAATAGTTATGTAGATGATGATACTTGATCAAATGCATCAAAATACATCAAGTTTCCTGCTAATAATCGGGCAGTATCTGCAGCACACCTGCATCATCAGCACTTCTCCGAGAAAGCCAGCGACTTCATCAGCAGCTCACAAAGTCACCTTCAGCAGGATCACCTTCCTTTACAATCATTAGAGAAATTCATTTGGCTTCCAGATAAATTAGCATCTAATCGATGTTCCGGACGCCTGCAGAAGCACTGCCAGAATCTGCCGTTTGGGATCCAAAGCAAATGAGGAATTTGCCGTTTCCCTGCATGCTAATGGCACTCGCTGGATTTCTCTCACCTCATCCTGCTTTTCATTTAGTTTGTGAACATTGTGTTTTCTGCTGCCGGCGGGACATTGTAGCTGCAGATCTCTGTGTCAGTGGGTCATGCGGGTTGAGTTACCTCTGTCAGATGTGCGCCACACAGACCGCATTTCACTACAGACACTGCGAGTCATTCCTCAAACTCCTGTCCCGGCTTGACTTTAACCTACAGGCGCTTTGAGCCCTGTTTAACAGAGCGAGTGGACTGATTAGGGCGCAGACTGAGTGTGTGTTGTACCTTGTGAAGCGTGGCCAGGAAAGGCTCCAGAGGAACCGCTCCACTCAGCAGAGGTTTGGGGTTCAGGACCTCCGGTGGCTCCTCCATCACCCTCTTCCTCTTCTTACTGGGCGGCACTGGAGCAGGCTTGGGCACCGGCTACAAAACACACACACACAGACACACACATAAATAAGAGCTTAAAAGAATATTCATTCTTAGGCCTGAGACACACAAATATGTACATTCAAATGCTTCTAGTTACACAGATGGATGAAAACACTCTGTAAAGTATGTTTTTCACCTTCTTAAAGGGCCATATTCCATACATTTTATTTTTTATTTTCTCTCAATTCCCCTTCGTATGTTAGTGATGAAGCTGCTGAATCGGCCTTGAGAGCAGTGAGCGAAAATAAAGTGAAACGCCTTGCTTTTTGTTTGGATTAAAAAACTATGTTGATAAATTTGTATTTTATAAATTTCATTTAATTAAATTTGTATTTTTAAAATGTTATTATAATTAATTTTTACATTTTATTATAATTAAAAATGATACAAAATATCATTTAATATATTATTATTTAATATTTTTGTTCTGTTATTTACAATACGTACATGAACCTTTATTTTTTTATCATGGTTGTGAAAAAAGCCTTGCTTTTTAAAAAAAAACTACTTTTTGTTTGGAATATAAAACTATGCTAATAAAATGGCATTTTAATTATTTTTGTTAATTACTTTATTATTATTTTTATATATTATTATATATACAAGAATTGTGAAAAAGGTTGTGAAAAAAAGGCTTGCTTTTTTTTTATTATGAAACTGTTTATTAACTAAAACTAATACAATAAAATTGTATAGTAATTAATTATATTAATTATTTTAATTTGTTTTAATAATTGTGTGTGAGATC
>NW_015547712.1:1156121-1165285 GCF_001515605.1 Sinocyclocheilus anshuiensis
TATACACACACACACACGTGTCAGACTGTCCTGTGTGTTCACGCTGGATGAATAAACTAGTTTACAAACCATGCTGTTGGTTATAATGTGGGCTAAAAAAAAGCTTCAGACAATGTTGAGAAAAATGTAGGCAAGCTAAAGATTTAGATAAAGTTTATCAGGCTGTCGCACTGAACACATGCTGTGTTCACACACTCACTGACCTGCAGAACGTGCTTGTTGTCCTTGGACTGCAGAACCGCAGACACTGTAGCGACAGAGACGCCTGCTTTAATCTCTGACGGCACCAGAGACCTGGCGAGCTGGACGGTTAGAAGGAGAAAACAAAACTCAGGTACTGAACACACTAGCAGCATACATATTATTAACTGATATAGTTCTTTTTTATTTCTGATATTATTTTAAAGCATACAGATAATCAATATACAAAACTAACAAATAAATATTTTTAAAGCTTTTTGACCAGTGTTATAATTAACAAAAACTAAAACTATTTAAATCTATTTTTGTTACTTAAAAAGAAAAAAACTTAAAACAGAAATATTAGATGAACACCTTCAACTAAACAAAAATTAGAAATTTGTTTTGGCATCTAAGTGAAATAAGTTATTTAAAATACTAAAATTACTGAACTGAAATAAAACTAAAACGAAAATAAATGTATCTAGAAATGCGTGTATAAAAATGAATAAAATGACAAAAGCACTTCTAAAAACTAAAATAAACTGAAAATGCAAAAATAAAAGCCAATTCAAATAATATTAAACATTATAGCCGTAAATAAATAATACGAAAATAGCACTGTTTTTGAAATCATGATAAATATAAAAAAATATATATTAATATTAGATGAAAAATTCAAACTCAACGAAAATTTGAAATATTACATTGGCAACTAACTAAACTAAGTTTAGGTTAAAATTACTAACTGACTAAAACTAAAATTAAAATAAACTATTTACAAATATTATATATATATTGAAATAAGTTAAAATACTAACTAAAATAAAACTAAGACAGAAATAAACTATTTATAAATATAAAAAAAGTAACAAACTGAACTAAAAACCTAAAACTAAAAGTTAATTCAATATATGAATATTAGATATTAAAGCAGTTAATCTGTCAGTGTGTGATTAAATTGAATCTTAGAGAGCTGTTGAGAGTTGTGTAGGGACCTCAGGCAGCAGGTGGATGCGCTCGTAGCGGCGTCTGAAGGGAAGGCCCAGGACGGAGCAGCGGCGGTAGGACATGGGTGGAGGCTGCAGCTCCAGCATCAGGTCCGAGCGGTGAGGCTGAGCCGGAGGAGGCTGCGTGTACGGCTCCGGACACACCACATGAAGAGGCTGATGGGACAGCACAAGAGACATAGTCAGTCGAGGCCAATTCAATCATTTCATGTCTTAATGGACACACTGAGGACATCTGACCTTCCGGCCTTCAGGAGGAACAGACTGTACCTGGATGTCCTTCAGGAGTTTGGACACCTGGTGGAAGTTGAGCCGCGTGTCTATGGGACAGTAAACGCACTTCATGGCCAGCGGCTGGTACGGAGCCAGAGCGTCCAGGTAAGAGAAGTCCGGCTCTGAGAGTCAGAGGTCAAAGGGTTTCAGAACTACACCACATTCAGGGAATCCTGGAAACCCTTCAAGTCCATTTTCCAGCACATTTTCCATCCCAGTTTCCATGGCAACTGCTCTAGACTTTCTAATGGGTTTCCACATCATTATAAAATCATTATGAAAAATATTGTTTGTAGAAAAGAAAAAGTACCGTGTCAATCGGTGCAAAAAATTGTAACGATTCTAAAAATAGTCATATGCAAAATATACTGTATTATTTTTTCTTTTGCTTTTGGGGTGAATGGTGCTCATTAATCTTCTGCTCACCGAGGTTGCATTTATTTGATTAAAATACAGTAAAAACAGAAAAATAGTGATATATTATTACAATTTAAAATAACTGTTTTCTATTTGAATGTATTGTAAAATGTAATTTATTCCTGTGATTAAAGCTGAATTTTCAGCATCATTGCTCCAGTCTTCAGTGTCACATGATCCTTCAGAAATCATTCTATTATGCTGATTATCAATGTTGAAAACAGTTGTGATGCTTCATATTTTTATGGAAACAGTCATACATTTTATTTTTCAGGATTCTTTAAATAAACAGAAAGTTCAAAAGAACAGCATTTAATGAAATAGAAATAGTTTGAAACATTATGTCTTTACTGTCAGTTTTGATCAGCTGAATGCATCCTCGCTGAATAAGAGTGATGTGTTTAGTGATATGCTGTGTCTCACCGGTGAAGATGATGGTGTTGAGGCTGGATTTGCCCCACAGCTCCATGAAGTGCACCACATCCCCGAAGCGCAGGGACGGGTGACCAGTGAACACCACACACGGCTGCCGGAACTCACTGCTGAAATCTCCATGGATGCTGGGGTAATGCTTCAGTTTATTGGTCTGAATCAGCTGCAGAAAGCAAACACGTGACAGTCAGTGAACGACAAACAGCTGTGTGTCAGTACAGGTCTGTGTTCTGATGATTTCGCAGGGTTTGGTTTGTACCTCTGCGTGAGGAAAAGGCGGCTCGGGCAGATAGACCTTAGACTGCTTGTTCTGACACAACCTTCAACACGAACACACAAACCAGCCAGAGAATGAGCTATTATTGAGCACGTCTACGGAAATATCACAGCAATAATGAACAATTACCATGGTAACTAGGGATGTTCATTTTAACCGGTTAACCGACCGTAAGAATTTTGACCGATTAATACAATCAGTTAAACGGTTTAAAAAGTCATTTAATTATTTATTTTTTCAGTAATTTATCAAAATATTTAAAAAGGTTTGCTGCATGGTTAAAATACGCTACGCGTATTAAAAAAAAGTGTTTTTTAGGGGGGAAAAACATAGCCTAAGTCGCGTACAAGTCGCATTTTATTATTTCATTCAGAAATAGGCCTAATGCCAACGCGAAATGTTTACAAACATTCTATCGTTTTCAAAAACTTGCATTTTGAAACCGGTTTTCAAAAGTTTGCATTTTCAGAACCAAAACGCATAAAAAATGTCAGTTTTTTTCAGAACCCCCTTAGAGACTGGCTTATCTGAAAATAAATACCACACTAATAGAGTGATCTGGAAAAATTCAAATACTCAAAATAGCTGCAAAGCTACTAAACATTTCAACATATTCTAATGGCAATTCGTAACTATTAATATTTTGGTGAATTGCGGCTAATTCATACAATCTCATTCGTATGCTTGTGTACAATCTGCTGAGGCCCCACTGATGGTTAGGTTTAGGGTTGGACTATCATGCTTGCTATTTTAAAAACAAATTGCACATTTCTGTACAAATCAAGTATGAATTTATATGAAATTGTCGCCTTGCAAAATACTTACAATTTGCTCATTAGGTCGGATTGGTATGTTTAAAAGTTGTATATAGATATAATCATAACAAAGCCACAAAATTGCATTGTTGAGTGAAAAACTACTGTATAAAAATTGTGTATGAGTCACATTTTATTAATACATTCTGAAACAATGAAATAAAAGTTTGCATTTAAAAAACACTATTTATAAACATTTATAAACACTACAAACATCTATTTTAGTTCTCCTCACTCCACAACAAATCCTTTCAATTAACAGTATTTAGAAAAGAACAAGAATTTAAAATATAAGAAGCTATAGCAATATAAACGAGAAGCCAAAACGAATTCATTTAGGCTAAAACGAAACTGAAACCAACGTTGGGTCTCTCCACACAAAATCAAATGTTTCCGTATTCGCGAAGTATTTGAATGGCAAATTATTATTTATTATGTACTTCACTCGCATTCCAACATCCACGTAAAACAAAATGTTTAAATAACCGAAATGAACATCCCTAATGGTAACCATAGTATCTGCTAGCATATTATCAAACCAGTGAACTTCAGTGACGCTTCCAGTGACTTTTAAAGAAATATCTGGAGTGGTGTGTCTACTGTACCGAGTTCTGTAGCAACTATAGTATTTTGGCAGAAGCTATGATTACTATGGTACTTTTTAGTAACAGAAAAAGCCATTCTATCTCTTATTTTTAAATCAAGCACATTACTGGAAGCGGTTTGTGATCGTACCATTCTGCGAAGATCTGCGAGAACTCCAGCGAGCTGTTGGCCACGGGGGAGATGAAGTAGAACGGGGTGCTGCCCAGGTTAGCCGAGTCCATGAACTGATACAGACACTCCAGCAGGTCGTAGATGACCCCGGACGAATAACACGGGACCAGCACGTTCCCGCCGGCACGGATCGTCATGGCTGAGGAGAGAGAGAACACTGAGTCAGACGCGCTCTGACGTAACACGCCGGATCAGGCTGCAGCTGTGTCAAACTCACACAGGTTGCTGCAGAATTCTCCCAGCATGCCGTCTGGGTTGGCGGTGGGGATCTGGGTCAGGCCTGTCAGGATGAGCACGTCGCTGTTCTTCAGAGAGCTCTGCTCCATGGGCTGCACCAAGAAAAACTGATGTTTTATACCAGAGGTGAAAACCCTAATGAGCTGTCTTACTGTCCAGCATACTGAGAGAACATTCACACAGCTCACAGTAGATGTCAACAAAGTGCATTTCTTCTCATATTGATATATTTTTCAGCTTTATTTCAGTTAACAAAAAAGATTATTATAATTTTTATTCATTACTATTAAGAGACTAAACTCACAACTGATATCAATCAAGTGTGATATGTTAGAAAACACATATTTCTCAACCAGTGTTTTTTATTTTGTATTATTTATATACTTTTATGGTACTTATTAATATTTTGAATTAGCTTTTTTTTGTTATGTGATTTGGTATTTTGTATTATTTTGAACTAGATTTTTTATATATATTTTTTTTTTTGTTGGTATATTTTCAGTTTAAGTTTTTGCAGTTTCGTTATGTGCTTGTGGAATTTTTACGTTTTCTTTTTTATTTAGCTTTAATTTATTTTAATTCTGTTTTAGTTCTAGTAATTTTAGCACTTAAACTTATTTCATTTCCGTTAGTTGCCAAGGCAACATTTGTAATTTTTCTCATTTCAACATTTCTAAAAAGCACTCGACCAGAGTTAATTATAATATTTTGGATTAACTTTTATTTTTATATTTCAAGTTTTCATTTTTTTTTTCTACGTTTTAGTATTTTTGTAATGTGCTTCTGTCATTTTTATTTGTTTTTGGTCTTTTTTATATATTTTTTATATAGCTGTAATTTATTTTTGTTTTAGTTTTAGTAATTTTAGTACTTTAAAGTGCCCCTATTATGGATTTTTGAAAATGACCTTTCATGCCGTGTGTAACACAGCTCTAAGTGAATGAAAACATCCTGCAAAGTTTTAAATCTGAAAGTGCAGTGTATAAAGTTATTGTCTCTCAAAAGAAAGAGTTGACTGAATCATTGAAACGAGTCGTTTTTAAAACGCATCCCAAGCCGTTTCAACTCATTCGAGTTGGTTGAATAAATGCTAATTCATTCTTTGCCACTAGGTGCCGCTTTTGGAGCGGTAAAACGTTTCCCCGGTAACGCTACATTTACATTTAGTAGACGCTTTTATCCAAAGCGACTTAAACTTCTTTCATTTTAATTAGTTGCATTTCTCATTTTTGCTTACATTTGTTAAGTGTAAGTTTTTCATCTAATATTTAGATTTTTTTTTTTTTAGCTTTATTCCCCTAAACAAAAATGATATTTAATGGTTTTAGTTTTAGTTAGCAATAACAACACTGGACTCAATTTACGATCGATTTCAATGTTGCTATGCCATGCGTACAAATATATAAAATAAACACTGGGTAAAACGGTCCATTTTAAATTGAACTTTTTTATTAATACATTCTGCTGTAAAACAAATTAATTTTGAAGTATTACTATTCATTTTGTTTTAATTTGAATGAATATTTTATTACTTAATAGATTTTATAATACTGAATAAATTAATCATCAGCATTTCTCTCGACTTGGACGATTTTTCATGATTTAAGGCATTGTGTTCTCTCTCAAGGATCCGTGTGATGCTGCCTCAGACGGCACTGAAATGCTGTGTGGGCAGGCGTGGCGTGTTTCTGCTGTGATTTGTGTGTGTGTGTGGCGTCACCTGAGGGTGTGTGGTGAGCAGAGACGAGCCAGACACATAAGACACTTTCTCATAATGCGACTGAATGATCCAGTTTGAGCTGCCCAGAGAATATCCCGAACTCAACGGCGTGATCTGCACCGCTCCAAACAGCTCCTGGCAGACAGAGACACAGATTAAACTGAGGAGTTTAGACGGATTTATGCCTTTCATTTTAGCCTGGAGGGTCGAAATGAGGACCTCACCACTTTCTGAGAGTAGCCCACCAGCTGGACTTTACTGAGGGCAGAATTGACTTCCTGCACGCTGTAACACTTCCTCCAGCTCCAGACGTCCACCGCGTCCTTCAGAGGCCCCGGGAGCAACCTGAAATACAAACACCTTCATCAGATTTCAAACCAGTGATGATCAGTGACGTTTCCAGTGACTATTATGAAGAAAAGAAAAAACGTGATTCATTTAATATTCAATTATTAATTACATTATATATTATTAAATGTATTATTTCTATATAATAGATTTAATAATAATGTCTATATTCTAGATGTCTTTAAAAATACAAACCCACAATATTTATCCAATGAACTAGAAAAATGCAATTACATATCACTGAATTACTTTATTTTTATTATTCAATAACTTTGAAAATTATTTATTACATTTATGAAATATTTAATTATGAATTATATTATTTTATATTATATCACTGATGTCCTTAATAATACAAAATCAATAATATCTATCTGATCAACAGGAAAAATGAAATTAATGAAATATCTTTTGTTGAATTATTAAATATATTTTACACATTTCTTTAATAAGACAAAACCCACAATATCTAGCAGATGAACTACAAATAATTAAACTAATGAAATAATCAATTTTATTTTGATAATTTAATACTGAATTATTAATTGTATTATTATATTACTTTGTATTAGATTTCTTTAGCAAGACAAAACCCACAATATCTAGCAGATTAACTACAAAATGTATAGTTTTGTTATTTTTATTTAACATTGAAATATTAATGATATTATATTACTGTTCATTATATTATAGGTGTCTTTAAGCACCCACAATATCTAGCAGATTAACTACAAAAAAATTTATTAAATACAATTTTATTTAGTTAATTTAAAACTGAATTATTAATTATATTATAATATTAAAGATATCTTTAAAAAGACAAAACCCACAATATCTAGATGTACTAAAAAAAAATGTATAAGCAACCTAAATTGCACACAGACACCTTTATGGGATTTCTCATTCATGCACCACTCAAGCGTCACAAAAAAGATAAATAAGTGAACTGTTGTCAGAATGAGCTGCAGTGAGTACCGCTGTATTTCTTTGTTCTTCCAGCAGGTTGCAGCTTGAGCCTTTGGTACTCTCTCCATGAACGTCACCAACTCCTCCATCAGCAGCCTGAAGCAGACACAACATCACACCAACCGGTGAGGGGCTTCACTGCAAACTGAACTGAACTGAACATTATATCAAGTGAGGAATTCAATGTCAGCTAATGTGAGATCATTCAAGTTCAAAAGAACAGAAATCGTTTGTAACATTAAATGTCACTTCTAATAAACTGAATGCATCTTTGCTGAATAAAAGTATGAACTTCTTTCAAAGCGGTAGTGAGTTGGAGAAGCGCACCTGCCGATCTGTAGGGTGGGTTCAGTGGCGTATACGGTCCCGGTGAAGCCCGTGTGTTCGGTGATATACGGCAGAGCCATCATGCAGTGATAGTTTGAGATCAGGATCACGTCTATGGTGGAGAGGTCCAGCAGCTCTTTCTGGAAAAGTCCAGTCATTTCTTAAACAAAACACTTTCTGCTGCACAGACGGGACAGAAGGAGGGAGAGGTTTATTTATGCAAAGAGCTAATATTTACTTCAGGGAGGCAAAACTCGGGCTGTGAGTCCACAAACACACGTCCTGAGCATTCCTTTAACTCCTAAAACACACACACAGCATATTTAAATCATTATGGAAACATATTTGAATTCATTCATATTTTTAAATAGAGCACTGTGATTATTTCAGTGTCAAACAAGTACTCACTTTTTCCAGGTTTATGGCTCCATCTTTGGAAACCCATCCTGGGAGTTTGGATAATCTTGGACTGTAAAGCAGCAGAACAAAGTGATTTTTTATCAGAATTTAACAGAAAAAAAGTAGCTTTAACTAACATGTTCATAAGATATCTAATTGTTTTAGTCTACTGCATGGGATTCTTTGTCGCTTAATTGTTTAAAACCTAGTAGATATTTACATAATATAAGATATAATGTATGTTATATATATATATATATAGA
This sequence comes from Sinocyclocheilus anshuiensis, assembly GCF_001515605.1. Taxonomy (NCBI): domain Eukaryota; kingdom Metazoa; phylum Chordata; class Actinopteri; order Cypriniformes; family Cyprinidae; genus Sinocyclocheilus; species Sinocyclocheilus anshuiensis. The sequence continues at coordinate 1,164,563 of NW_015547712.1, forward strand.
GAGAGAGAGAGAGAGAATATAAGAAACGTATAATATCTAATACATGTCTTAAGACATGTAAAGTCATCATATCATATCATATGAAAATTAGGATGGTTATGTTATTTTCATTTGTAATAATTGTTCAGTAAAAAGGAGTAAAAATAAAATATTAAGTGTATCTAATTCGAATACCAAGCATATTAATAAAAATGGTAATGCATAATATTTTCCACATTGAATATTTAATCATTTTATTTAAATACACTAATATAACAGTTTAAAGTAGTAAAGAATTACTTTACTGATCCTCTAAAATCCAGCTGAAGTGTTGCAGTAATGAACATAAAACAAGGGTAAAGAAATAAAAAACCTAAATACAATACAGTAAAGTAGTATCAGATTAGAAAATGCATGCAGAACAACACTACAACACCTTACAGAGCATAGGCAAAAACAATAAATATGTCGTGTATATTTAGGACTATTGGAAATACGAAGAGATGTGCACATGTGCTTGAATCCAAATGCCATTTGATATCAGCACATCAAAGTGTGTATATAGATCGCGAGTGATCCGGGTTCTAGCGCGGATGAGTCTGACCTGTGCACCAGAGGCAGCGGCAGGAAATACAGAGCTGCTGTTGTGTCCAGCCCACAGTCCAGCATGATGGTGGTGGATTTAAACTTCAGCACATTACAGGGCAGAGTGGGATGACCTGACAGACAGTACTGAACACACAC
>NW_015547712.1:1168501-1173719 GCF_001515605.1 Sinocyclocheilus anshuiensis
GCTAATATACGCACCAGTTTCATGTCTGCTCTTCAGAAACTGAACTGATTTGCTAGCTTTCTTGTTTTCTGTGATGCTACAACTCGTGAAACATTCGACGTCTTTTCTTCTTCTTCTTCTTCTTCTTCTTATGTTTTTTGGCGGTTTTGGCAAACCAACTTAAAGGTGCATTACCGCCACCTACTGATGTGGAGTGTGGAGTGAACAGATTTGGTAGAGAGAAGGATATACAGGTGCATCTCAATAAATTAGAATGAGAAGAATGTGCTTTACTGTTTCTGGATTCCCACGTTTGTCTTTTCTTCTACTGTGTGTCCTGACAGACGCGCATTTGCCTACTAGCGGCCGGGCGTGGCACTGCATTACGACTGTGCTGAAAACAGAGGATTTATTTATTTCGAAAATATATGATTTATTTGAGAAAATAAAGAGAGTTTCTGGCTTTGCAAGATAAATAGATAAATAAAATAAAGAATATTACGGCAATGGTAGGCACTACAAGTATATATTTATTGTATTATATATATTATATTACAATATTATATATTTTATGTATTTATATAAAATAATTATGTAAGATATTTTTGTTCCAATATATTGTAATTGTATCTGATCTGTTTTCATTTTTTTTTCAGCATATTTATTCAGTATTATAAACAGTGCACTTTTATTTCTTTGTTTATTTAGCGCCCTTGCATTTTTGTTATTTATATATAATATTTAATAGTATAAATAAATATGTATATATATTATAATCATCCCGCAAAAGACCCTCAAAGCACTGAGTTATAGCCAGGCTTTTTGCTTCATGTAGATTTTCATGTAACCTTTTAACAAAAACACAGATGTCTGACAAACACTACAATAAAACTACAATAATTTACTCATGAATAATGGTACTCAGAAACAAATAAATAATGAACTAATAAAAACATCACCTATTGTCAGTTGTCCACTAGCAGTGAAAGCTTAATAAAACAGAAAAATTATAAATGAGGCCCTATGGGATAAGATCTCTGCCACAATTCTACAATTCCCACAAAAGTGCATTTTGCACGCACAAACTGAGTTTTGTGGAGAAAATGTTTGTCTCGCAAAGAAGAAAGTATTTAGAGCGCACCAAAATCAATTTTGCATTTAAAATAATTTTATTTATTATTGATTATAATATATATACATATTTATTTATACTATTAAATATTATATATAAATAACAAAAATGCAAGGGCGCTAAATAAACAAAGAAATAAAAGTGCACTGTTTATAATACTGAATAAATATGCTGAAAAAAAAATGAAAACAGATCAGATACAATTACAATATATTGGAACAAAAATATCTTACATAAGTGTAGTAAAATACTTGAAGATACTTTTTTTTAGGCTTTATAGACAGATAAGTTGAGAGTGACTCTTGAAGGACCAGCACCACATCCTCTTGTACCACTGTTTGAAGAATCTGCCAGAATCTGGCAGTAAATTTTATCTGTAGAAGATAACCTGCTTAATAATTATGCACAACTGAATATAAGGCGATTTTCACTTCCAGTTTTCATGAACAATTATATATCGGTTATAAGTGATTAAATAGAAGATTAATAGTAGTTATTAAGATTGATGTTGTTTGGAATTGGTAAAATGTGCTTGGAAAAAAATATAATCAGAATATCAACTTGCATAATAATTATGCATGCACTGTATTTTCCCTCCTCCACTGCCATCAGTAATGCAAGGAATGTTGTGATTGGTTGTCAAGGCAGCCAATCAGAATTTAGCAGCCTCGTCTCTGATTGGCTGGAATTATGGCATATCGTAACGCTGGGTTGTATTGAGCAAGCCAGCCGTCGGCATTTAGAGAGCACTGAGGGCAGGCATCAAGGCAAGGCAAGGCAAGTTTATTTATATAGCACATTTCATACACAATGGTAATTCAAAGTGCTTTACATAAAAGAAAAGAAAATAATAATACAAGGAATTTAAAAACTTTGAAAATTATTTAGTCATTTTCAAGTAATTGAAAATGACTTTGAAAAAGCATCAAAGGAGCAAGCTAGTGAAACGTTGCACTAGGGCTGTGCAAATAATCGAATGTAATTTTCATGTGCATCTAGTCAGTAAAGCATTCGATTATTTGCACAGCCCTAAGTTGCACGCGCAAAAGAGAAGGTCTGCACACATCCAAAAACTTATTTTAAATGCAAAATTGATTTTAGTGCACACGAAATACTTTTTTCTTTGCGAGACGAACATTTTCTCCACAAAACTCAGATCGCGCGCGTGCAAAATGCATTTTTGTGAGCTCAAAATATGATCTTTCACGCGCAGAATTGTGGCAGCGATCTAACCCCATAGAGACCCACCGTAACTTAACTGTCCAATCAGAAACAGCTGCGGGCCGGCAGGCCCCGCCCACTTGATCACTGGTTTGAGTGACGGTCTGGCTCTACCTGCTCGTTGTGTTTACGCTCCGTCGGTCCCGTATGTGCGTGATTCACCTGCTCAAACGCTCCTGAAGATCCGCTGAAGTTTAAGACGGTAAGATGGCGAGAGATCAGGAAACGAAGCAGGTGGTGGATTTATCGCTGCGTTCTCTTGTATGAACTCGTGTTTGATGTTTGTTCCGTAGGTCGGTCTGGAAGTGTTTTATTCCGGTCTGGATGAGTCAATGTCTCTGTTCTGGTCATTTAATCTGTAGCAGTTCCACATGATCACTGCTGGAATGACACACACACAACTCCATAACGAGCAGTCACACTCTCCATGAACAGGTAAAACTAGGTTTTACTGCATTCTAACCTAAAAGTTCTTAAATTGCATTCCTAAATTTGTCATTTTGGAACTTTGGAACATTGTTACAGCAGGTCAAACACTTGAAACAGTGTTACAGTGTTAAAAAGATTATTCAGAGCTGTTTGACAAATTAAGCTCATAATTTGTAGTATTAAATAAATAAGTTGCATGTTTGTTTAATGGAGTTATTGCTCGTAATAACACAGGAACTGGTGAGACAGGTGCAGAAGATCTTCATGATGGATGAAAGTGCTGTAAATGAGTCTAATGTGAAAGTGGCGGTCCGGGTGCGACCCATGAACAGGAGAGGTGAGTGTGAACCGCAGCCATGTGACTGTGTTTAATGTTTAGAGACTGTGTGTTTGATTCTGATCTTGATCTGTGGCCCTTATTTAATTTATGATCCTCATTTATGAAAGCAAACCTTCCTTTTATGAGTGACAGTGACTATTGAGGGTGTCGGGATGATGAAAATGAAAAAAATCTGGTTTAAAATGCATAAACTTTGTTTATATTGTATTTGCATGCTGTATTTTTGAAAATGTGTGTGTATATGTATGTATATGTATGTGTGTATATATATATATATATATATATATATGAAGAGTGTATTTGCAGAAACCGATAACAATCATGTTTTTTTATTATGTTATCATGTTTTTATATGGTTAGGTAGCTGTTTTTAAGTTATTTTGTAACCTAGTCAAAATAACTCAACTGCAGTTTGACTGAGATTTATTGGAATGCACAATGAAAAAAACATGATTTTTGAGAATTGTTAAAAACGGAGTTATCTGTTTTTGCAAATGAACTCTTCATATATAAACAAACATATTTAAAAAATGATGCAAATGTCAATTATTTGTTCAATTACATATATAATTTAAGAAAAAAAAAATGTGAGTAGTTTTTGAAATATCGCATATAAAATGCTGTTTGTGAGCGATGATGCAAACTATATTATGACCAGTTTTTGATTGATTGTTATTAATGTGCTTTTTATAGAACGAGATTTAAAGACAAAATGTGTAGTGGACATGGAAGGAAATCAGACCATCCTGTACCCGGCCAATGGAAACCTGGGAAAGGGCGACAGCAGGTAAACTGGGGTGTGTTTGTGTGGGTGTGTGATTGTATTTGGCAAAAATGACCAATCTTTATATCTGTCTTGACAAGCCTCAAACTACTGGGGTAATCAACTAGATCTGAAGAACACATGTGCTGCTTGCCTTTGCAGAACAATGCTAGGGTGTTCTGAGGAGTTTCTAGTGGCTATTTATTGCTCAGCAGGTGAAATCATGATGAGTCTGATCACAGAGTAAAGAAACAGAATCTCTATGCAGCAGATCATGCATCTGACTTCCTGTTTTAGTCTGATTCTCTCTCTCTCCCACTGATATTTTCTTTCTTTCTCTACATTCCTCTTCTCCTTTGACCTTCAGTGTCCATAGAAACGAATGAAGGTTCATTGGCAGGTCAAAGGTAATCCTGGATACTCATGATTAAAAAACCCAAGAAACTAAATTACTCATGTCTCATTGGGTCTTTTCAGGCAACCTAAAAACAAAGCTGCACGGATGTGTGCTGTCCTTTCGTTTACCAAGCACCACCACATAGCTTTACAAATCTGCTTTACTTCCTGTGAATAGTGAATACAAATACTGTAGGCATTTCAGAAAAGAAAACTTTGAATGTTCAACTGTCAAAGTTTTCGCTCGCAGTTTACAATAAAAATATCTTGAAGTTTGAAAGTTATATGTTCATTGTGTGTTCCTTAGGAGTTGCTAAAACTTTCGGAGTGCTAGGTGGTTACTGGTATGGTTTCTGTAGTGTTGCTGTGTGTGTTTTTTAAGCTGTTCTGGCCTGGGTGGTTGTTAGGCAGATACTTAAGTGTTCTTGGTAGATTCAATGGCATTTTGTGGTTGTCAGGGTGTTCTGGGTGGTTGCTAGGTCGTTGCCAGGCAAATGTTAAGGTGTTCTGAGTGGTTTCAAGGGCAATATGTGGTTTAAGATGTTCTGGGCAGTTGCTAGGGTGTTGCTAAGGTTTTCTGAGTGGTTTCAAGGGCATTATGTGGTTTTTAAGGTGTTGTGGGTGGTTGCTAGGGTGTTGCTAAGATTTTATGAGTGGTTTCTAGGACATTATATTTCATTTTATTTATATATATATATATATATATATATATATATACATCGAATGTTACTTGTTTGGGGGACACATATTTTGATGAAGCAATATTTTGAAAACATCTGAGCAACTGTCACACTATTAAAATGTGATCAGTAGTATGTAGCCTATTGTCAACACTAGTAATAAAATGACATATAGAGCCAAAGAAATACTAATTAATTTCATACATATTATTACAGGGACAGTCTCCTGATGTAACCCAAGGTTAAGTGCCTTACTCAAGGGAACAATGGTGATATTT
>NW_015547712.1:1177356-1184026 GCF_001515605.1 Sinocyclocheilus anshuiensis
ATGTTCCAGGTAGTTGCTAGGCCACTGCTTAGATTTTTGGAGTGGTTTCAAGGGCATTATGTGGTTGTCAGGGTGTTCTAGGTGGTTGCTAGGCTGTTTCTAACATTTTCTCAGTGGTTTCAAGGGCATTATGTAGTTGTTAAGATGTCTCGGGCAGTTGCTAGGGTGTTGCTAGGCTGTTGATAAGATTTTCAGGGTGCTTTCTAGGGCATTATGTGGTTGTTAAGGTATTCTGGGCAGTTGCTAGGGTGTTGCTAGGCCATTGATAAGATTTTTGGAGTGGTTTCTAAGGCATTATGTGGTTGTTAAGGTATTCTGGGCAGTTGCTAAGGTGTTGCTAGGCCATTGATAAGATTTTTGGAGTGGTTTCTAAGGCATTATGTGGTTGTTAAGGTGTTTTTAGTGGTTAGGCAGTTGCTAAGATGTTCTTGGGTGGTTTGTAGGGCATTGTAGGGTTGAAGACCAAAGACGATATTTTGAAGAATGTGACTAGTTGACTTCAATAGTATTTATTTCCACACTATGGAAGTCTATGGGCACCGTCAGCTGTTTGGCTACCAATACTCATACAGGTTTGGAACAACATAAAGCTTAGTAAATTCTGACATTTTTCTGTGCACTATTCCTTTCAGACTGGTCATGCATTAAAAACTGTGTTATCTTGATAATGCTGCTGCATTTACTTTTGATGGATGTAAACAATTTTACCTATTGATTGTGTATTTATAACATTATTCTTGTTATTTTGTACCTTTTTTTTAACCAGATAACAGTTGTCTGGTGTTTTAATCCATGCATATGTTGCATGCTGTGGTTTTTAGCAGTTTACTCCATTAACACAAAGAGGAGTTTATTGGTTTTGCAGCAGAGCCTTCATCAGTCAGCAGTGTTTCATATCTCAGTCACTGATCCAGCGGTTCGTCTGTCCTTCAGCTGAAATCAGCTGTCGGTTTTGCATTGGCCGTCTGTCAGCATGCACCAAACTGCACATGCATGTTCGTAATATTAAAGACCAGCCGGTTGCCAACCAGTGCTGGAAGATTTTTATCTGTCATTCCTTCTCTTTGTCTCCTCTTCCATTCCTGCTCCTGGTCTCTTTACAAAGGGTGTGCCTGTTTTCTCCACAAGCCTTTCCTCATGCAGGAGTCTCCTCGGTCGTATCCAGCTTTTCTCAGTTTCTCAGCGCTGATCTAGTCATGTTTCAGACCTCTGCTGTAACTTGCAGCAGTTTGCGGCGTTGGCGTGCAAACAGGTTTTACAGGCTTATGCAAAAAAGTTTACTCAAATTCCATAATAATCCTTCAAAGCAAGGTTGTGTTTTCATTATGAAGCACATGTAGAGACAGCTCACTCATGCAGATGCTGTTTGTCATGCAAATGATATCAGGGTGGAGTTTAATTAAAGAAAATGTGAGATGAAGGAGGTTCAGAGAGGATGGTTTAACTGTGTAATTCTCTCATAATGACTGATATAAGGCCAACATTTCTGAAATCTTCCTGAAATGCTTCAAGACTGTGCGTCGTCCTCCCGCCAACAGCAGAAATCATGTTCAGCATTCGTTTGAAATAGAATCGAAATGATTTTACTTTCACTTTCGATTAATTTAATGGATCATTGCTGAATAAAAGTATTCATTTCATATATACTGTATATTCTAATATTGTGTTTTTGTTGTTTTTCGTTCTTTCCTTTTGTGAACGCAGGAGCAAACCAAAGGTAAGGTCTCGCAATACATTAATGTGAACAAATGCATTACAATCACTCTATCATGAATAATGTGCATGACAGAAAGTGTGTAACTTAACTGGATTTCGACAGCTCATTACAACTTGTGACATGCATCTGTTACACAATCTTTAGACATCTGCAATATTTTGTTTTAGGTTTTCGCATATGATTATTGCTTCTGGTCTATGGATGAAGCTGAGGCAGCCAAATTTGCAGGTCTGTTGACATTTAAAATAATTAATTTTGCTATAATGACCAACCCTTTTGTTGAAACTATCACTAAGCCTCTGTAATGTGTTTATACTGCAGTGATCTGAATCATCAGGGATCATTTATGATGGCAATAGAAACTCTTATAGACATCAATATTCCCTGCTTGTGTTTCCTTGTGAACTTTTCTGAAGAAAAGACAAACCTGTAAAACTGCTTTATCAAATCAGCTGTTCAATTGTGGTTTATCAGCTCTTTTGTAAAGGTTCAAGCAGTTGCTGCATTTGTTCATTACCATTATCATTCATATTATTTAGAATAATAATAAATAAAATCTCAGTTACAGTAACACACTTACAATGGAAATAAAAGGACATTTGAAAAGCTTAAATTGAATCCTTTAAAGGAATAGTTCACCTAAAAATTTAAATGTACTCACATTCAGGCCATTCAAGATGTAGATGAGTTTGTTTCTTCATAAGAACAGATTTGGAGAAATGTAGCATTCCATCACTTCGTCACCAATGGATCCTCTGCAGTGAATGGGTGCCGTCAGAATGAGAGTCCAAACAGCTGATAAAAACATCACAATAATCCACACCACTCCAGTCCATGTCTTGTGAAGTGAAAAGCTGCATCTTTATAAGAAAAAAATCCATCGTTAAGATGTTTTTAATGTCAAACATGTTGTTTCTTTCTAAAATAGTCCATAATCCATAGTAACGCTTTCTCCATTGAAAAAGTCCATCCCCTTGCTTAAAAATTCACCCACACATTTGTATAGATCTGTTTTGGACTGTTATTGCTTGTAAACGGTGCTTGATCTGTGCAGATTTCTCTCCTGATTCAGACCAGACGACTGGTGAAGGCAATGTTATAGATAAAGGACTTGTATTTTAGCCGAAAGCAATGGTTTGAAGTCAGAAATGCCTTAATGATAGATTTATTTCTTACAAACACTCAGCTTTTGTCTTCTCAAGACATTAATAGATGGACTGGAGTGGTGTGGATTACTTGTGGATTATTGTGATGTTTTTATCAGCTGTTTGGACTCTCATTCTGACGGCACCCATTCACTGCAGAGCATCCATTGCTGAGACACTGATGCAATGCTACATTTCTCCAAATCTGATGAAGAAACAAACTCATCTACATCTTGGATGGCCTGATTGTGAGTTCATTTTAATTTCAGGGTGAAGTTTTCCTGTATTTTGAATTGATTTTATAATGCATGCCAGTTATTCTCATTTGCAGTGTTCTCATGTGTAACTCATAGGTCAGGATGTGGTGTTTCAGTGTCTTGGAGAGAGTCTTTTGGACAGCGCTTTCCAAGGATACAACGCCTGTATATTTGCATATGGGCAAACAGGTACAGTTAGATTTGCTGGAAAGCTATCAATGCGAAAATTCATTTAAAGATTTTAGTCTCCATGAAAGGTTTAAGCAGAACTACTTACTGTTTCCCAGCACATAACTCACTCTTGGATATGTGCTTGTTGTGCATCAAACAAAATGCTAAAGCAAATAAAAACAAATGTAACCTTGTAAAGCTTTGCATAGGAAATAATAGTAAGAAAAACTTCGTTTTTAACCTTTAGACAAAATATTTAAAAATTCTAAAAAGAAAAGTTTGCATATATCATATACTATTATATATAGTGAGAATATGGAGTTTACACTCGAGGAAAAGACACCTTACTTTTATTCAGATAACATGCAAGTGCTGATATTTGTATGCCAAAATTGAGATGAAATTCTGATGGTAATGTAAATCAATGTGATCTTTATAACACTTTATCAGACTACTTACAAAAAATGCATATAAAAATCAGTTGTCACTCTATATCGCCAATAATATGTCTTAGTTAGATGAGATTTAAATGCTTAGTTTTGTGATCAAAGCTCTGTAGTTTCAAAAACATAATGCAATGCAATACAATGATGATTGAGAAATGAACAAATCATTCCTTAAAAGAAGAGATTTGAGATGTTTTCAAAGCTTGGGAAGATCTTCCTCCACTGAGCAACAGTGAAAGTAAAGCTTCTGGAAACAAACGTTCTTCAAAAGCCTCAGATTTGAGACTCACATTTTAATATGAATATTTCAATATCAATATTCAATTTAAATGATAAAATTAAGTAATTAAATTAAATTAAGTAAATTTAAGTTGCTTCAGTCTGTTCTGCAACATTTTGTTTATCACTGATCATGTTTATCATTTAGAGGCATTTGCATATCAGTAGGCTATAAAGGTTTAAAGGGATAGTTCACCCAAAAATTTAAATTCTGTCATTAATTACTGACCCTTATGTCGTTCCAAACCCGTAAGACCTCCGTTCATCTTCGGAACACAAATTAAGATATTTTTGATGAATTCTGAGAGCTCTCTGACCCTCCCAGAGACAGCAATGTAATTACCACGATCAAGGTCCAGAAACGTACCTTTAAACGAAAATCTGATCTCTGATTGGTTCACGCTTTATCTGGATGGTCTGTAGGCTCAGGAAAGTCGTACACGATGATGGGAGCGGCCGAGCAGCCGGGCCTGATCCCGCGACTCTGCAGTTCTCTGTTCCAGCGCAGCGTACAGGAGCAGAGGGAGGGCGAGAGCTTCACCGTGGAGGTCTCCTACATGGAGATCTACAACGAGAAGGTGCGAGACCTTCTGGATCCCAAAGGGTGAGTCCGTAGATCTGCTTACATGCAGATCGTTTTCCAATTAAAGCCCATATTCGATTGTCTGTGTTCCATCAGTCATGAAAAACCTGGAAAAATCACTCATTGTTGTTCTTCTAAACGAATTGGCGTGATGTTCCTCTCAGGAGCCGGCAGGCGTTGAGGGTCCGGGAGCATAAGGTGTTGGGGCCGTATGTGGACGGTCTGTCCCGCCTCGCTGTGACCAGCTACAAGGTTCTTCCGACACCTTCACCTACGTTAACACTCTCAGTGCTGAAGTGGGAAGATTTTGACCAGCTTTGGTTTTGTATTTCAGGACATCGAGTCTCTGATGTCGGAGGGGAATAAATCCCGCACTGTGGCGGCCACGAACATGAACGAGGAGAGCAGCCGCTCGCACGCTGTCTTCAACATCATTCTGACGCACACGCTCCGAGACCTGAAGACTGGGGTGAGATGCAGACTGACCTCTCCCTCATCTATTTAAAATAACTAGCTATTTATGTTTTCAGGAGAGCATGCAAATGGTGTTTTCCAGTGCGAAAATTACTAGCACAATACTAGTGTTTTTTGGCACTGAGCATCACATTTTCAAAAAATGTCAAATTAAACGTATGGATTTTTGTTGTCATTCAGTTTGGTGCAACTAGTGATATTGTGTGGATGGTGTTATTTCAGACGAGTGGAGAGAAGGTGAGTAAACTCAGTCTGGTGGATCTGGCCGGCAGTGAGAGAGCTGATAAAACTGGAGCTGGAGGAGAAAGACTCAAAGAAGGCAGCAACATTAACAGGTCAAACACACACACACACGTTTGTTTATATCTTGTTGGGGATTTTGTACTTTGTTGTTCCTAAAGTAATTAATTTGATTAATTGGCTGATATTTGGCTGTTTTTTCTTTGACACTCTATTTTTTGTGAAGAATTTGTGAATAAGTATTTATTTAAACAATTTTTAGTTAATTTATTTATTTTAATTATTTATTGGAATAATTAATTGCTTTCTCAGTCATTTTTTGACTTATTCATTTGTCTATAATTTTTTTCTAATACATTTTTGGTCCCATCATATTGATATAAGGTTGATTAAATTGAGCTATTTTTAATTTATTTCTATCAATCATTTAATCGTTTAATTTAATAAATGTATTTATTTTGTATTAATTTATTTATTTGGTTTCACATCAACACTCCATCATTTACACACATTCAGATGTGTTCTTGTCATAATGTTTTTGTGTTCAGGTCCCTCACAACTCTTGGACTGGTGATTTCAGCCTTGGCGGAGCAGGGCGCAGGAAAAAACAAGAGTAAATTTGTTCCGTACAGAGACTCCGTGCTCACGTGGTTACTGAAGGTGATGATTCATTTTATTTTTTTACTTTTAAGAATCTGGTAGTCTTCAAGGAGTAGTTTAGTCCAAAATGAAAAATTTGTCATTATTTTCTCACTGTCATGTCATTCAGTGCCTGTATGCTGTTATTTAGCTGTAAAACACAAAATGAGATTGTTTTTTAAAGAATCTTTATGCAGCTTTTTTCAAATGCAATGTTCAAATTGGCTGTCACCATTAAAGTGCCCCTATTATGGGTAATGAAAGGTTCATATTTTGGTTTTGGGAGTCTCCAACAACAGGTTGACATGCATGCAAGGTCAAAAAACACTTTCATTATCTTATAATATGCATTTATTTTTACCTTACTTGCTCAACAACTCCCAAACGATTCGCTCAACGATTCATTTTTCCAAACCCCTCCTTTGTGTGACGCTAATCTGCGGTGATTGGTCTCATTTTCATTTAATTTCGCCTGTAACGCCTAAAGCAGCGTTTGTGAGCGCAGTGCTGTTTGTGTACAGCGTTACCGGGGAAACTGCTATTTTACCGCTCCAAAAGCGGCACCTAGTGGCAAAGAATGAATTAACATTTTCATTCAGACCAACTGAAAAGATCAACAAGTGGGCGGGCAATATGCTAATGTTTCATGTTGACTTCAACATGAAACGGCTTGGGATTTGTTTAAAAAAAAACAAGTTTCATTGATTCGGAGTCGACTT
>NW_015547712.1:1184461-1187532 GCF_001515605.1 Sinocyclocheilus anshuiensis
GGATGTTTTCATTCACTTAGAGCTGTGTTACACACTGCATGAAAGGTCATTTTCAAAAATCCATAATAGGGGAACTTTAAATCTCAAAAAGCAGGTTCATATGAGTTGTTATTTGCTAAGAATTCTATGGAAATGATGCCATAGGTTTGCCTTTGTTTCACTGAAACTCTCTGATGTACTTTCCTCTTTTTTTGCACATCAGGACAGTTTAGGAGGCAACAGTCGCACCGCTATGGTTGCAACGGTGAGTCCAGCGGCCGACAACTACGACGAGACTCTGTCTACACTACGGTACGCCGACCGGGCCAAAAGCATCGTTAATCACGCCGTGATTAACGAAGATCCAAACGCCAGAATCATCAGAGAGCTGAGAGAGGAGGTGGAGAAACTCCGCAGCCAGCTGACCGAGGCTGAGGTACTGCGCACAAACACCTGCCTGCTGTGTGACCTCCAGCAACAGCATTCAACAGTGTGTTTTCTGTGTGTGTGTGTGTGTGTGTGTGTGTGTGTGTGTGTGTGAAGTCAATGAAAGCTCCTGAGCTCAAAGAGAGACTGGAGGAGTCAGAGAAGCTGATCCAGGAGATGACTGTGAGCTGGGAGGAGAAACTCAGGAAGACTGAGGAGATCGCACAGGTATTAAACACACACACGTGCATATATATCAAGATTTTTTATTGTATATAGATATTTATTTTTTGTGAATTGAGTAAATATTAAGCATAATTTTAATTATTAAACAAACATTTAATTATTTAATTACATGATTATTTGCCCCTTTCACATTTATTTGTGTATTCATTTTTATTTAATGCTTTTTTAAATTATTTTTTGATCCCTTCATATTTACATAAATGTACATATTTTCATACAAGATTAATTGCCTGATGTTTGGCCATTTTGACACTACCTGCATTGGTAGATTGTGATTTGGGTAGATTATGTAAAATAAGCATTTATTTAAATAATTTTAAATTAATTATTAATTTATTTTAATTATTTATTTAAGTGATTTAATTGCTTTTTTTGACAACTGTTATTTGTGACCCTGGAGCACAAAAGCAGTCTTAAGTCGCTGGGGTATATTTGTAGCAATAGCCAAAAAAACATTGTATGGGTCAAAATTATCGATTTTTCTTTTATGCCAAAAAAAAATTTGGATATTAAGTAAAGATCATGTTCCATGAAGATATTTTGTAAATTTCTTACAGTAAATATATCAAAACTTAATTTTTGATTAGTAATATGCATTGCTAAGAACTTCATTTGGACAACTTTAAAGGAGATTTTCTCAGTATTTAGATTTTTTGTACCCTCAGATTCCAGATTTTTTTAATAATTGTCCTATCATAACAAACCATACATCAATGGAAAGCTTATTTATTCAGCTTCAAGATGATGTATAAATCTCAATTTCAAAAAATGTACCCTTATGACTGGTTTTGTGGTCCAGGATCACATTTTATTGATTTTTAATACATTTTTGTCTAATAAATATTTGTCCCATCATGTTTTATATATATAAAATTATTATCTTTTTTTTTTTTTTGGGTGGGGATCAACCTTGTGGTACTCGTAATGAAAACATGATGGGACAAAAATAAAACAAAAATTATTGGAGTACAAAATACTATTTCAGTGCATAATTGTTTTAATTGTGGGCATGTCACCACATGGATTTTGTCAGGATCTTCTGCATTTAAAGAAATGATAAAACCCCTGAGGACAGTCAACAAAACACAGAAGTGTGGTTGACATTCCTCTGAACTGAAGTGTGTTTGGCTCTTCAGGAGCGACAGAAGCAGCTGGAGAGTTTGGGAATTTCTCTGCAGTCATCTGGGATCAGAGTCATTGATGATAAATGCTTCCTGGTCAACCTGAACGCAGACCCCGCCCTCAACGAGCTGCTCGTCTATTACTTAAAGGTACAGACACTAATTAATAAAGATCAGTGTTACGTCTCTGCTTGAATATTTCATATAAAACTATTCGTATGCATGCATAAATGGTTGATTGATTATCAGCTGTAATTTTTTGTTGTTGTTGTGGATGAGGTGTTGTGTTTTCATCGACGTGTGTGTGTTGATGTGCAGGAACACACTCGTGTGGGTTCTGCAGACTCTCAGGACATTCAGTTGTGTGGTTTGGCAATTCAACCGGAGCATTGTGTTATAGACATCAAACTAGAGACGGGAGTCACGCTCAGCCCGAAGAGAAACGCTCGGTAATCACACACGCACGCACGCACGCACACACACACACACACACAGATTTAGGCAAGTGGAGTATTACATGCCAAAACAGTGTGAAATTTACAAAAATTATAAATGTCTTACCATTAACTGAAAAAAAAAAAAAAAATATATATATATTGCTTATATCTGAAATAATTTTATTTCAGCTAGTTGACAAGGCAACCTTTTCATTTAGTTTAACTAAGAATAACTATTAAAATATCTAAAACTAAAACTGAAATAAATATATATATACTGTAGATATTTTTTAATTATTTGTTATTTTTTAATATATTCTTAAGTTATATTCATATTTTATTTATAAACTAATAAAAAAATATCAAACTATATATATCATTACTAAAATGAAATGATAAATATAAAAACTAATTCCAAATCTTAATAAAAACTATAATAGTGTCTCAATGATACTAAAGTAAAACTGAATATATTTTATGCTGAAAATAAATGATTTCTTTGCTCTATTTACTCAATATATTTGCACTATTTCACTCTAATAGTGTGCTGTTTGCACTATATACTCAGTCTATGCGCACTATTTGCTCTATTGACCCTATATGCGCTAATAGTGCATTATTTGCACTAATAAGCTGTTATTTTGCACTAATAGTGCACTATTTATGTGCACTATTTACTCAATTTGTTTGCACGATTTATTTAGTAAATAAACAGTACATCATTGAAAAGAAAATGCGATTTCATGGAATTTATTTATTCATTCATATGTATATGTTTATTATACATTAGACATTTTATATGCATATATATATATATATATATATATATATATATATATATATATATATATATATATAAAAA
>NW_015547712.1:1187747-1213512 GCF_001515605.1 Sinocyclocheilus anshuiensis
TAAACTATACATTGTATATACAGTAGATTAAATGAGCTGTATTAACTGCACAAACCCTGTTATATAAAGCCTAAACCCAAAATGTTGATGTCCAGCTTTACATACTCGTGTCTATGTATCAGTCTGTCTCTACTCTATAGCTAGTGACCGTATGCAAGAATATGTGTATATGTGATGTAATTGATATAGTGTCTGTCTCTGTGTGCAGCACATGTGTGAACGGCGCTGTGGTCTCGTCTCCCGTCCAGCTGCATCATGGGGATCGAATCCTCTGGGGAAACAACCACTTCTTCAGGTCAGTGAGACACATTTACACTTGGAGGCTGAGTTTAATTGTGTGTCTACTCAGACCATCACAAGCATTGATTTGTCGTCCGTTAAAATGGATTTGTTTAGTGAAAACTGTGGTTGAAAACGATGTCAAATTGAGCCAAAGCCGTATGTGTGTGCGGTGAGTACGTACTGACTTTAGTGCTCTCTTTGTCTCAGGATCAGCGTGTCGAATGTGTTTCGTGTTGGTGTGGAGGATGAGGAGGGCAGTGTGACGAAGGCTGGTCTTCACGCTGAGCATCTGGATGTGGATCGTCTCAGTCACGCCTCCAGTGACAACAGCTTCAGTTTTGAGTCGGCACAGACTGAAGTCATGATGAAAGCGCTGGGAAGCGACGGTGAGAGACAGACAACCTCTTACAGTCAATATAACCTGGAGTAAAGGGTGAATGTTACAAACTAATAAAAACACATTTGAGATCCAAATGAAATTGAATAAAACTACATTTAAAGTAAATGGCAGCACTGCACCAGTATTCTTCCACAAATTTTATAGTTGATTAATTAATTATTACAGTTTTAATTACCATGCCTATTTAGAGAACATATGTAAACAAAACAAAACTAGCCACTAATAGTTCTCATATATCATGAAAAATGTATTATTTTGTTCTCGTTAACATTAATAACATCACATATAGTTTGACAGGCAAATGAGAAATGATTTAATTCTTTTTCTTTTAGTCTGGAAATTTTTTATTGAATCTAGAACGATTTTTAGAGAGCATGTGTAAACAAAAATATCCACTAATATTTTTCATATCATAATTTTTTTTTTCTTTTGAATGAATAGCATCACATATACCTTAAAATGTGTATCGAAGATTTTAGGCTTTTTTTTTTTACCGATTTAACAAAAAATGAGAAATAATTTGTTTTTAATAATGATTTACTTTTTTCCCTTTATTCTATTATTTAAAAAAATATATATTTTTAGAGAGCATATGTAAACAAAATATCCACTAATATTTGTTATATATGATTTTTTTTTTCAGGCATTTAACACTCAACAATTTCATATATATATATAAATATATGTTTGTGTGTGTGTGTGGGTGTGTGTGTGTTATGTAATTTGTATTAATTTCTAACATAAAAATAATCAAATTATATTATACTTATTATATGGACAGTTTTTCCATGACATGTCGACACTAAAAGCTTTATTATATATTAGTAGATATTTTTAATTAAATGCGTGTGCATTTTGACCATTTCTCCTCAACTTATTTTTTATTATCCAACTCTTTCTTACAAAGCATGTACTTGGTTTAGGGAGTGTTATGTTGCTGCACAAGAAGAGGAAAAAAAAAAAAAATAGATGAATAAAAGTAAAAACCAGAACAACAATCACAACAACAACAAAGGCAATATGTGACCCTGGAGCACAAAAGCAGTCTTAAGTCGCTGGGGTATATTTGTAGCAATAGCCAACAATACATTGTATGGGTCAAAATTATCCATCCAAATTATCCAAGTAAAGATCATGTTCCATGAAGATATATTGTAAATTTCCTACCGTAAATATATTAAAACTTAATTTTTGATTAGTAATATGCATTGCTAAGAACTTCATTTGAACAACTTTAAAGATGATTTTCTCAATATTTAGATTTTTTTGCACCCTTAGATTCCAGATTTTCAAATAGTTGTATCTCAGCCAAATATTGTCCTATCATAACAAACCATACATCAATGGAAAGCTTATTTATTCAGCTTTCAGATGATGTGAAGAAATTGACCCTTATGACTGCTTTTGTGGTCCAGGGTCACATATATAAAGAACAACAGCATTAGATGGGATCTTAATACACAAAGGAAGATAAAGTCTATTTGAAATCATATATATAGTACAAAAAAAGTGTATACTTATTCTTATTGGTTGAATTTTTATCAGTGAAATATGTGTCTCAGAGCCGCAGCAGTCGGTGCTTCACTCTCTGGAGCGCAGGCATGAGGAGGAGAAGCGCTCAGCTCTGGAGCGACAGCGGATGATGTACGAGCAGGAGCTGCAGCAGCTGCGCAGACGCCTGTCGACAGAGCTGCAGACGCAGCACCAGCGCAGCAGCGAGCAGCTCAACGCCAGCCTGGGCTCCTCTCAGAGCCCACTGTGCCAGTGGAGTGACGGGAGGTGCATGCTGAGTTATATTACACACCACAGGAAGTATTTAGTGTGTGTGTGTTTGTGTGCTAAATGTCATGTTTATGTGCTTTCAGAGAGGTTTTGATGAATCGAAGTCTGCGTAAGCTCAAAGAGCAGATCGTGAAGGCCAATCTGCTGGTTCGGGAGGCTGGATTCATCTCTGAAGAGCTCAACAAGAAAACTGAATATAAAGTCACACTGCAGATACCGGCTGCAAACCTCAACGCCAACCGCAAGGTCAGGAGAGGCGCTCTGTGTGTGCGTGTGATTGACTGTTGAAGGATTTATCCGCGTATATTTTTAACATTAATGTTGTAGGTTTATGGTGTCATATTTGTGAATCGTTCAAAATGAATGGTTCATTTAAATGATTCAGTCAGCAAACAAGGATTCGTAAATCATTCTTTGGAAACTGGACTGGATGACGTGTTCGTCACGGTCTGTGTAACTTACTCGAAAACATACAGATAAGAAGCAATATTTGACTATACGTTTAATTAAATATTCATTCAGTTGTCACACTATTTGGCATGTGAATCAGTGAATCAGTTTTTGTAATTCATCAGGGTTCAGACACAGTCATATATATATATATTTATTTATAATATTTTAATACATATATACTATTCAAAAATCAAAAAGATTTTTTTGGAGAGAGATTCATGTTTTTATTTAGCAAGGATGCATTAAATTGATCAAAAGTGTCAGAAAAGACTTTTATAATGTTACAAAAGATTCTATTCTGTTCTTTTGAACTTTCTATTCATCAAAGATTCCGGAAAAAAATGTATCAGTTTCCTCAAAAATATGAATCAGCACAACTGTTTTCAACATTGATAATATTAAGAAATAAAAAATAATGCTAATAATAAAAATTAGAAATGATTATTGAGCATCAAATCAGCGTATTAGAATGATTTCTGAAAGATCATGTGACACTGAAGACTGGAGTAATGATGCTGAAAATTCAGCTTTGATCACAGGAATAAATTACATTTTACAATATATTCAAACAGAAAACGGCTATTTTAAATTGTAATAATATTTCACAATATTACTGTTTTTACTGTAATTTTAATCAAATAAATATAGTCTTGGTGAGCAGAAGAGACTTTAAAATAAAATAAAAAATCGTACC
The DNA here is from genome assembly GCF_001515605.1 of Sinocyclocheilus anshuiensis. Classification (NCBI taxonomy): domain Eukaryota; kingdom Metazoa; phylum Chordata; class Actinopteri; order Cypriniformes; family Cyprinidae; genus Sinocyclocheilus; species Sinocyclocheilus anshuiensis. The sequence goes on from NW_015547712.1 coordinate 1,191,359, forward strand.
GAAACTTTTTTTTTTTTTTTAATTATCTTTATTTCTAAAACATATTTCATCACTCAGAAATTGTTATGTTAGTTTCTTTTCTATAAACATGAACACTCATAGAAATTCAGACATTGAAAGCGTTTCATTTAAACAAACCATTGAAAGGAAATGATTTGAACGTTCCATCTTCATTACAGTACGTGCTTTTAAAGGACTGTTGAATTGTGGGTCGGGTGAAAATGCTGCTTTAATAATAAAGACTGATGTTTCCTGAGCGCAGCGGGACATGGTTCTGAGCGAGCCGGCGGTGGAGGTGAGGAGGAAGAGCAAAGGCAAGCAGATCTGGTCCATGGAGAAGATGGAGAACCGGCTGCTGGACATGAGAGAGCTCTATCAGGAGTGGAAAGACTATGACGAGGACAATCCTGTAGGTCAAATCACATGACAACTTCCTGCATTATCAGATTTGAACATGCTACACATTACTGTGTTTTTACTGTAGCAACATTGACAATGATATTTTGGAGCTACTAATGTCATATTTATTATTATGATGTAATTTTAATATTGTTTTTTTTTAATATAGTCAATATTTGTAATGTCAGATTATTCAATATTTATTTATTTTCAATTTGAAATTTTTGAAAAACATTTTTATTATTATTTTGAAGTAAAACTATATCTCTCGATTAATATGAGGTTGTAAGTATACATTTTATTATAAAATAATTATTTTTAAGTGAAAATATATATACATTGAGAGATTTATGAGGCTGTAAGTGTACATTTTATTATAAAATAGTTACATTGAAATAAAATAAAATATGTAAGTCTCTCAATTAATATGAGGCTAAGGAAACTAAGTATAACTTATTATATAAAAGAATTAGACAAATCAACTACGCAATATAACTCATAATAATGCTAGAATAACTTTATATATAATTGTCCATCCATTTTTGGTGAATTTTAAGTTGTTTTAATGGAGATCTTAATCTAACCAATAAATATGTAAATACTAGTTATTTTAAAATAGGGCTGTCAATCTCATCCAAAATAAGAGTTTTTGTTTACATAATATATGTGTGTACTGTGTATATTTATTATGTATATATAAATACAAACACATGCATGTATATATTTAAGAAAAATAGGTTATGTTTATATATTAAATATATTTATAATATAATATAAATATATAAATGTATATACATGTAAATAATTAAAAAATATATACTGTATGTGCGTGTATTTATAAATACAAAGATAAATAAACACAGTACACACACATATATTATGTAAACAAAAACGCTTATTTTGGATGCGATTAATCGTTTGACAATACTATTTTAAAATAAATGTAATTTTAAAACAGTCAAAATATAACACTAATATTAAACAATATTTTAGAAAATAAAAATGAAAATGAATTATATTTAAAAAAATGTTTAAACAATTTCAACGCATTTTAAATTTGAAAACAATTAAATTATCACTAAATAACTAAAATATTTTGTTAATATGCATTAATAAATATAAATAAAATATTTGGATTTTTACCTGCGTGTAAGTATATATTTTAGGCCAAAGATTTGGTTTACAAAAAAAATTGGGAATCCCTGAACTAGCATGATGTGGCTTAAAGGAAACAATACTGAACAGTCAATGTTTGTTCCTCCAAAAACGCGGTTTTGATGAGCATCATAAATGAAGTATGCTTACACGTGTTCTCTTCATCCTCGTTGCCTGTGCTCAGGCCATGCGCTCCTACTTCAAGCGTGCCGATCCGTTCTTCGACGAGCAGGAGAATCACAGTCTGATCGGTGTGGCCAACGTCTTCCTATCCTGTCTGCTGTATGACGTCAAGCTGCAGTACGCAGTTCCCATCATCAACCAGAAGGGGGAGGTGTGCGCGCAAACAGATTGGTTCTAACCATTAGAAAGAGCGCAAGCCATTGACTGATTGCCGTTGGTTTTGTGTGTTTTCAGGTGGCGGGTCGGCTTCACGTAGAAGTGGAGCGTCTGAGCGGAGAACTAGAGGAGTGTGAGACGGGAGGCTCTGAGATCAGTCCAGACGGCGAGACGCAAGAACGCAAACTCACCTGCATGGTCAGATAAAACAGGACATCATTCAAACATGCAATATGTGACCAGTGCTGCCAAAATGAGTCTGAATCATAGACTGTATAAAAACATGGACGTCGTGTCCGTGACGTCACCCGTAGGGTTCCGAAGAGAGTTTTTGAAGCTCAAAAGTGGGCGGAGCGGGCCGTCGCCATCTTGGCAGCACGTCACCGCACGTCACTCCCGGATAATCGAAAATGGGCAAAATTGACTCGCTTTTGCAGCCAGCCTCTAGCGGCCAGTTGATGAATTACAGTTTAAGTCACTTCCGTGTTGGCTTCACGAGAGAGAGCGGGAGGTTGCCGCTTGTTCTGAACGCACACGGTCTAATTTTGAGCTACAGGCAAAAGAAGTGAAAAACTTTTCACAAAAATGAGTTCATTAAGCCCTCTTCTAGTGATCCCAATGCTCCAAATAGTAATTAAACAGCTAAAAAGATCTTTATTTGTACGTTTTCTGATTCTTTTAAAATTTGCTCATTCCGACTCATTTTGCCAGCACAGGTCACATATTTCTGTAGATCTGAGCTGTAGTTGAGTGTAGGACATGAATGTTTTCTGTGGGTTTATTTCCAGATCAAGGTGTTGCAGGCGACAGGATTGCCTCAGCACCTCTCCAACTTCGTTTTCTGTCAGTATCATTTCTGGGAGCAGCAGGAACCCGTGTTTATCGCCCCTGAAGTGGGTCTGACGGCCCCCAGCAGCAGAGAGCCGCAGAGTCTGGTGGTGTTTGACAACTGCAAGGTGAAAACACTGCCTTACATGGAGTAAAACATTGCGTTTGTGCCAGTTGTCGGTCATCACGCATGTCTATGTGCATCTGTAGACTCTAGAAGTGGCCGTAACCGAAGACTTTCTGGAGTTTCTGATGGAGGGCGCCGTGGCGGTTGAAGTTTATGGTCACAAACAGGCAAATCCGCGCAGGAATCTGGCTCTCTGGGACCTGGGGGTGATTCAGGCAAAGACTCGCTCTCTCAGAGAGAGGTACATATGCATTTATTAGACTATCCTTAAACACAAAAACTATCACAGATCGTTTCTGTGACAGCAGAGCTAGATTTAGTCAATGTTCAGATGATTGGGGTAAATAAATAATTAAATAATAAAAAATTCAAATGATTAATTTCAGAATAATTTTAAAACGGTAATTAAAATATTTGCGTAAAATATTAAGAAATATAAATAAAATATTTTATTTGTTTACCTGCATGTCATTAAAAAAGTGAAAGTGTGAAAGTGAAAGTGACGTGACATGTGGCCAAGTATGGTGACCCATACTCGGAATTAGTGCTCTGGATTTACCCATCCAAAGTGCACACACACAGCAGTGAACACACACAAACCGTGAACACACACCCGGAGCAGTGGGCAGCCATTTATGCTGCGGCGCCCGAGGAGCAGTTGGGGGTTCGGTGCCTTGCTCAAGGGCACCTCAGTCGTGGTATTGAAGGTGGGAGAGAGCGCTGTACATTCACTCCCCCCACCTACAATTCCTGCCGGTACGAGACTCGAACCCACAACCTTTGGGTTATGAGTCCGACTCTCTAACCATTAGGCCACGACTTCCCCATTAGACCATCAACCAACATTTAATGTAAAATTAAAGTTAATAAATCCTTTTCTTTAAAAAAAAATCTTTTTAAAATACTCAAAATAAAACACTAAAATACTTTACAAAAATATGAATACATATATTTTATTTGTTTACCCTGCATGTCATGTGACCATCAACCATTAATGTAAAATATAAATTAGTAATTTTAATCTTAATCTTAAAATAATAATTAATAAAAAAAATAATTTAACTGTTTTATCTGCATGTCATGTGCCATCATCTGACATATAATGTACAATTGAAAAAAAAAAATGTTTTAAACCATTTTAAATTTAAAACAATCAAAATAAAACACTTACTAAAATATTTTTCTGAAATATTACTATAAAAATTTGTATTTGTTTACCTGCATGTCATGTGACTATTAACAATATTGAATGTCCAATTAAAATGAAGAAATAATTTTAAAATATTTTAATTTTAAAACAATCAAGATAAAACACTTAAAGTATTTCGTACAATTTTAATAAATAAACATAAAATAATTTAATTTGTTTACCTGCAAGTCATGTGACCATAAAACTGACATTTTGACATTTGAGAAATAATTTTAAAGTAATTTGAATTTTAAAACAATCAAAATAAAACACTTAATAAAATATTTTAGTAAAATATGAATAAAATAATTATATTTGATTACATGCATAATGTGAACCAATCAACCAACATTTAATGTGGAATTAAAATTTAAAAATCATTGTAAAATAATTTTAATAAAAAAATCTAAATAAAAACTAAAATACTTTAGTAAAATATTAATAAATAAGATAAATTATTTGATTACCTGCATGTCATGTGCATCATTACCAACATCAGAGAACAGTGAAGATGTGAATGTGTTGTTAAATTATTTAAATATTATTTAAAAATGTTCAAAACGGTTTGGTTGCCAAAAAAGCTGGGGTTTGGGAATACTTGAATTAGGATGCACCAAAAACAGTTGTAATTTGGTTTTTGACTCATTTTGTAAAAGTGAAGTTTCTTTTCCGTTTTATTGTGTGTGTCTGTGTCTGTGCGTTCGTGCATGTGTGTCTGTGTCTGTGTGTCTGTGTGTTCGTGCGTGTGTGTGTGTGTCTGTGCGTTTGTGCGTGTGTGTCTGTGTCTGTGTCTGTGCGTTCGTGCGTGTGTGTGTGTCTGTGTCTGTGCGTTTGTGCGTGTGTGTGTTTCTGTGTCTGTGTCTGTGTGTGTGTGTGTGTCTGTGTCTGTATCTGTTTGTTCGTGCGTGTGTGTCTGTGTCTGTGCGTGTGTCTGTGTCTGTGCGTTTGTGCGTGTGTGTGTTTCTGTGTCTGTGTCTGTGTCTGCGTCTGCGTGTGCGTGTGCGTGTGTGTGTGCAGGTGGAGTGAAGTGACCCGCAGGCTGGAGCTCTGGGTTCAGATCCTGGAGCTGAATGATGCTGGAGAGTTTGTGCCGGTGGAGGTTCAGTCAGCTAAGGACTTCTGCACAGGAGGAATATTTCAGCTCAAACAGGTCTGTGTGGACATTAATGATAGTAACGAGGTGTAAAACTAAATCTTGACACATTTTTCTGTAGAAGATCTGATTTTCCTTCGATGCCGCTCATGACTTGACTATGTGTGTGTGTGTGTGTGTGTGTGTGTGTGTGTGTGTGAGAGACAGGGTCAGTCCAGGCGTGTTCAGGTGGAGGTGCGTTCGGTCCAGGACTCCGGCACCATGCCTCTGATCACCGAGTCTGTGCTCAACATCTCCATCGGCAATGTGGAGGTCCATCAGACTCGAACTGGCAAAATCACAGAGACCCAGAGGGTGAAAAACTCATCTTTAATTTTTAGTTAAAATCATCATGTCTCATTCACTAAACGTTTTAAACATTTTCACACATAAATGTTGATTCAATGTTATGCTAATTTTAAGAACCAGCTCAAACCAGACGTACACTAATATCACAGGTAACCTCAAAAAACATGAAATGCATTAAGCTAAAATGATTTTTATGTATAAATTTGATATAGAAATGTAGTGACACTAAGTGACAGTAAGGCCCTTATATGGATATGTTTGGGTGTGTCTTATGCTAATTACATACTGCTGGCACATGCTTCTATATTATATTATATATTGATTAACATCTGAATGAGGGTAAAATGCACATGCTTGAATTCCTGATGAATCCAGTGTAAAGGTTTCTCACACGTTGTATGTGAGTATTAGTGAATGAGTATTTGTTGATGAGCTCTATTAGCAGATGCACAGGTCTGTACTCAAGGGTTTTTTTTTGTCTTATTTTTGAAGGTGGGAGATAAAGATGTGGACAGTTATCAGGTAATAACTTTTCAGGCTTTTTTAAATAGGTGAATGATGTCTATATATGTCTGTGGTTGTCACTGTCGTTCATCAGTGCGGGACAAGACGCTGAATATTGAGTAGGCATTGAGATGTAAATATGGGTGATCATATGTTGATGAACATGTTTCTGAATGATTCTATTTATATACACTATCATTCATTTTTTTTTAAGAAATTTATAGTTTTATTTAGCAAAAATGCATTAATTTGGTCAGAAGTCAGGAATAAATTACATTTTACAATATATTCAAACAAAAAACTGGTATTTTAAATTGTAATAATATTTCACAATGTTACTGTTTTTACTGTGTTTTTCATCAAATAAATGCAGCTTTTGTGAGCAGAACAGACCTACAGTACATTAGTGTAGATATGAGCTTTACTATGTGCTTTATATATATTAATAAAGCAATATCTTCTGCATGTTTGTACCTGTAGGAGGTTGATCTGGAGAGACTGAGAGCTCGGTGGCTCACAGCTCTAACTGAACGACAGGAATATCTGGACCAACGTCTTCAGAAACTTGTTGGCAAGCACGGTAAGACGAGATGTAGATGACCTGCATGCTTATGGGTTTCTAGAAATCAAATGTGTTTGAGTGGAATATATTGAAGGAACATCTTTTATGAAAATGAGAGAAAAGTGTTTGACGGCTGCTAGTTTTGCTCTGGCTCTTGTAGATAAGTCAGAAGAGGATGTGGAGAGCGAGTCGCAGCTGCTGGAGTGTCGTCTGACGCTAACGGAGGAGAGAAACGCTGTGCTGGTGCCCTCTGCTGGCAGCGGTATCCCAGGAGCCCCGGCAGAGTGGTATGTGACGGTATACTTGCTCATATTTTATTCCTTACTGGTCCTACAATGTTATTTCCTTTCAAACAATCATAGGACTACCTTTATCTAACCATAACCAACTTGTTAAATTCAAATGCAAGAAGAAAATCCAACAATCTGATTGTTTTGTACTCTTTGGTTAATTCAGTTTAGTGAATTCTTCTCATGAACCTTATGTTCACTGTCTGGCTCCTGTTCCCGCAGGGCTCCTGTGCCAGGAATGGAGACGCACATCCCAGTCATCTTCCTGGACCTCAGCGGTAAATATTTACCGTGTTCCAAATCCTGGTGCGCTGCCTTGGATGTTTACTCCCTACATAGGCAGCTGCCTACTAAGGGTGCATCATAACTGAAATAGGCCTCATAAGTGAATGATTTGGAACATGAACCTGACTCACAATTGTTTTCCAGTTGAATTTAATGTCGAGATGCTAACACAATCTAATATGTATAAAACGCACAACACACAAATATCGCTTCAAATAATAAAGTAATGAAAATGTAAAGTGAATTCGTTAACATTAAAATTTAATTTAAAATTAGTTTAAAACTGGTATTTTTGTATTCTTACCTGATTTCTTTTTTTTTCATAATTTTATGTACTTTTGGCATTTTTTATTAGTTTTGTTTTTTAATATTACTATTTCGTATTAAGGCTTTTTTATTGTTCAGTTGTATTTTTTATTTTCAGTTAGTAATTTTATTTCATTTAGTTTTCAATGTAGCATTTCTATTGTTTGTCATTTTAATGTATTATTTAGCTTATTTAATTTCAGCTTTATTAAGAACGTTTTTGTTAGCATGTTGAGTTGATAGCATGATCTAATATAGAGTATATACAATACAAAACATAAGAGTTTTAAATTTAACTGCCTTTATTGCCAAAGATAATAATTAAATGATTAAAAAATGTTAATAAATAAATAATTTTAAAATATCTAAATGAAAAAGCTTTTTTAAAAGATGAAATATTTGATTTGCTTAAATGCGTGTTATTTTAGTATTATATACCATTTTATTTTTGTTAATATTTTGAATTGGCTTTTATTTTTATATTATTATTTCCATTTAAGTTTTAGTAATTTTCTCATGCTTTTGTCATTTTTATTAGTTTATATACACATACACACACACATTACTGTTTTTTTTTTTCAGTTAGTGATTTTAGTATTTCATGTATTATTTATATTTTATTTTATTAAGAACTTTTGTGTTCATTTTAATAGTTTTAGTTTAACACAAACACCCTGATGTGACCATGAACTGACTGATCAGAGAACTGTGAACATGTGAATGTGTTGTTCAAATATTTAAATATCGGCTTAAAATCTCAGAGGGACTTATTTTACAAATTTAGTTCAGCTGACCAAAAAGTTGGGAGTCTCTGTTGTATGAACTATTTGTGATCAACATTTCTCTCTTCTGTCTATCTACAGCTGATGACTTCCGTGATCATCTGTCCGCTCCTCTAGCTGGAGGTCTAGATGCTGCACTCGACAGAGAAGATAAAGATGATTTCATGGACTTACAGATAGTCAAATACTATGATAATGAGGTGAGGAGACCGTATTTTGCTTCTCAGTGGAACAAAAAAACTGCACCACGATATTCCACATGACATGAAGGAATCACTCTCTTCCCACAGGTGAAGACAGAGGCATCATGGGACTGCACCGTTCATGACAGTCCTGAGCTAAATCGAGTGACGGGGCCAGATCTCAGGATTTACCTCACAGTCCGCACCATGGTTCTGCTCAGTCATCCCGCACAAATGCAGCTGGTCCTGCGCAAGCGCATCTGCGTGAACCTCACCGGACGACAGGTGTGACATTTAAAGGGTTAGTTCACCCAAAAAGTTCTGTCATTAATTACTCCCCTCATGTTGTTGGAAACCCGTAAGACCTTTGTTCATCTTCGGAACACAATTTAAGATATTTTGGATGAAATCTGAGGGCTCTCTGACCCTCCCATAGACTGCAAGGTAACTACCACGTTCAAGGTCCAGAAATAATTAATGACAGAACTTTCATTTTGGGGTGAACTAACACTTTAATGTGTGTGACTCGACTGATGGGGTTATTTTTGTGTTTTTTTTATTGAGTGCTCTTTCATCGATTGGATCTCTTCCTGCAGGGCTTTGCTCAAAGTCTGCTGAGGAGAATGTCTCACCGCAGCTCGATTCACGGCTGTGGAGTCACGTTTGAGATCGTCTCAAATATCCCAGGGGTACGTGAAGAGCAACACGATCTTTTCTTGTTTGAGTAATGTGAATTTTTTGATACTATACATTAGTGTTCAGAAGTTTGAGGTCTGTAAGATTTTTTTTAATGTTTTTGATAGAAGTCTCTTATGCTCATCAGGACTGCATTTATTTGAGAAAAAAAAGTAATATTGTGAAATATTATTGCAATTTAAAATAAGTGTTTTCCATTTGAATATATTGTACAATTTAATTTATTTCTGTGATCAAAGCTGAATTGTCAGCATCATTACTCCAGTCTTCAGTGTCACATGATCCTTCAGAAATCATTCTAATATGCTGATTTGCTGCTCAAGAAACAGTTTTGATTATTGTCAATGTTGATTCTTTGATGAATGTGAAATTCAAAAGAACAGAATTTTTTGAAATAAAGTCTTTTGTAACATTATAAATGGATTTACTGTCACTTTTGGTGCATCCTTGCTGAATAGAAGAATAATAATTTCTTTAAAAAAAATCCTACTGACCCCAAACTTTTGAACGGCACTGTACATAAGTCTGAGAAACAGGTAACAGAAGCAGGTGTGTGCATTTGTTGACAGGACATTCAGAGCTCAGAGGACAGAGAGATGCTCGCCCGACTGGCCGCCAGCACCGACAACCCAGGAGCCGACAGTGAAGCCGCCATCGAGAAATACCTGCGGAGTGTGTTAGCAGTAGACAACATCCTCACGCTGGACCGCCTCAGACAGGTCTGACACACTGTGTCTGCTTTATATATATGCCTAAATAAGAATAGAAATGCTTTGTTTTTTGCTGTATACACGTGTCATCTTTGTATTTTTTGTGAATTCAGGAGGTTTCGGTGAGGGAGCATCTATCAGATAAAGGAAAGATTCCCAAACGCTGCCTCAGTTCACCAAATGTACACCGGGTAAGACATAAACAATATCTCTGAGCAAAAATACATCATCTAAATCAGCTCAGACCTAATCCAGAAATGAAACACAATCTGCTTATTTTTCAGCTCTCTGGCAGCAGGAAAGATCTGTCCACCAGCCAAGACTCAGAAGACAATAAAGTGAGAAAACACACCTTAAATAGTGGCGTAACAGTTTAGATTTCCTATAGTTTGGTTCGTGTCTCAGTTCGGTAAATACTTAGTATGCCACTGTTTTGGGAAACCACTCATAACAAGCAATGATTTACAGAGCTGGGTAGATTACTTACAAGTTATAGTTCGTTACTGATTCCATATTTCATTACAAAAATTGTAGTTAGTAACATAATCCATTACATTACATATTTTAGGTAATCAGACTACATTTTGATTACTTTTAGATTACTCATTTAACACATTGATTTAAATAGAATAATATTGTACCATATTGATATTAAAATGCAAAGTAATATATTCCATTCGTTGGTATTAACAACATAAAGTGAATTAAGCACTAAATTTCAGGGTTTCCCAAACTGGGGTTCTTGAAGGAACTGCAGTTTAATGAAAAGCTAATAATTAATTAAGTCATACAAATTTAAAATTAAAATAAATAATTTTAAAATAACATCAACGTAAAAAATGAAATATTTTGTTAACCTGCATGTCAAGAAAAATGTAAAAGATGAAAAAGAATTAGGCAGAATCAATAAATTATGAATAAATTATTTATATTGTGTAAATATAGGTAAAATGTAAGTATTTTAAAATGTAATTTAATCTATATACAAGTACTTAATTTTTGGAAACTGATTACGAAATCCAAATTTCATGTAATCAATTACTACCCAGATCTGATTATTTATTACTGGGATCACTCGGTAACATCCAGTATACTCAGATTTGTACAGTATTTGCATCGTTTCATTTTCAGATTCATTTTATTACTTGGAACACCTAAGGATAAAAACCTTAGCAACACCCTAGCAACCACTTATAATACCATAGCAACATAAAAATGCTTAGAACACCTTAGCAACGCCCTAGTAACCACTCATAATACCACTGCAATTGCAAAGTAACATAACTAAAATACTCAGAACACCTTAGCAGCACCCCAGCAACCAGCCTAAACTCTCTAGTTCCCTTTCATTTACTGTCCATCCAGATGTTCAGCTTGTTTAATGATGGTTTCTTGTCTGTGCTTTGATGTTCTGTAGGGTGGTTGGGACAGTCGGCAGGAGATTTCTGTGCTAACATTAGCCACGAAGAGCCCATCTCACTCAGCGTCGGTACAAAACCAAAACTCAGAGCCAGGTAACTGTCCTCATCCTCTTCTGCTGTCCACCTTCCCCTTCACAGGTAAGACTGAGCTTACATTACCTGATGGAGTTTGACTTTACTCCAGTGTTTGGCTGTCTAACATGACAACAGCAAAAAAAAAAAAAACAGCAAAAATAATACTCAGAGCACCTTAGCAACACCCTGGCAACCACCCAGAACACTATAACCACATAAAAACAGTGAGTGCACCTTAGCAACACCCTAGCAACAATTCAGAACACTATAGCAACATGATAAAAACACTCAAAACACCTTAGCAACACCCTAGAGCACACAGTGACACATAGCCACATAGTGACATTGTCAAAAAATACTTGGAACACCTTAGCAATGCCCTAGCAACCACTCATAATACCACAGCAATTGCATAACAACAGAAAACACTTAGAACATCTTAGCAACACCCTAGCAACCACTCAATACCACTGCAACAATATACAAATGATAAAACACCTTAGCAACACCCTAGCAACCACTCATAATACAACTGCATCTTCAAAGTAACGATTAAAATACTCAGAACACCTCAGTGACACCCTAGCAACCATTCAGAACACCATAACAACATAACAGCACTGAGATCACCTTAGCAACTCCCGATCAACAATTCAGAACAATATAGCAACATGATAAATATGCTCAGAATACCATAGCAACACCCTAGCAAACATTCAAAACACCTTAGCAACATAGTAAAAACACTCAGAACACCTTAGCAACACCCTAGCAACCACATAGCTACATTGTTAAAAATACTTGGAACACCTTAGCAATGCCCTAGCAACCACTCTTAATACCACAGCAATTGCACAGCAACATAAAACACTTAAAACATCTTAGCCACACCCTAGCAACCACTCATAATACCACTGAAACTGAAAAAAAAAAATGATAAAACACTCAAAATACCCTAGCAACCACTCATAATACCAATGAAACTTCAAAGTAACATGATTAAAATACTCAGAACACCTTAGCGACACCCTAGCAATCATTCAGAACACCATAGCAACATAACACTGAGAGCAACTCCCTAACAATTGAGAACACTATAGCAACATGGTAAAGATGCTCAGAACACTTTAGCGGCACCCTAGCAACCACATAGCATCATTAAAAATACTGGGGGTGCGTCTCAATCAGCTCCCGAGCTCGTGAATCAGTAGATCGTGTACACGAATTCGGGCACTGGTAAGTTCCCTGACTCCCTGCACGTTGGGACAGTGATCACTCGAATTCCAGTGACATGATTACGTACAGCGTCAACGGACAACATAATAGAACGTCATCACTGGAATTAATAAACAACATGCAGGACCAATCTAATTTTTATATTATTTTTTATTCTCTTTAAACACATTGTTCCGTTGCATGTTCTTACAACATTTCAGCCGAATATTAATTATAAATGTTAATTAGATGTGTTCAATTCCTGTCTAGCAATGTGTGTTTGTTGAAATGTACTAAAAACGTTTTTTCTTTTCAAATCTTCTATCACGCATCATTATATTTATTGAGTTGGCTCGTGTGGTTTGTTTCACGCTTCAGAAATGTGACGTTATTTCCGGTAAGGGAGCATAGTGAGCGCCGATGCTCCCTAGTTTTCTAGTTGCACTCCCTAGTGCATTGTGGGATTTTTCAGGGAGCGAACGTTCCAGTGGACACTCATAATATCACTGCAACTTCAAAGTAACATAATACTCAGTACACCTTAGCAACACCCTAGCAACCAGCCACATATTTCTAGCACCTTGTCACCAAGCACCACTTTTCTTCAGATAAGTTATTGAAAGCTGTAACTGATTGCTAGTACCCTTGACCTGCTGGCCTGTGCATTAACTCAGCACTCCATGGCGCTTATTAAAGATTTGTGTTTGCAGCAGTTGTTTGGTGCATGTCGTCAATGTGCAATAAAGTAAAACTGTTCAGTAAAAAGTGTATGCGGTTCTTTTGATCGCTGTGCTCTGTTTGGAGGCGCTGATCTGCTTATGTAGTTTTGTTTTTGCTTTATTCATGCTTTGCGCTTTTTTTAACTCACATGGGTTTCCCTTCTGCCTTTCTTCTGTCCTTCCATCTTTCTCTCCTCTGCTGCTCCTCAAACCCGTGTTCCTGCAGGTCTCTCAGGATTTGCTGCATCTTATTTCTCCCCAGTGAAAGCTCTAGTGTCTCCAGTACCCAAGATGTTCAAATCTCTGTTGTCCAAGAAAGAGGAGAAGAAAGAGACGCCTCCTCCTGCTGCCTTTGAGCAGGTAACAAAACCTGCTGTGGCTCTAAAATATACTTCACAAAACATTTCTAGATTTAGAAAAGCATAATATAGTATTATCACTGCACAGTGTACCAATCTGTGATTAGCATACAATGTCCTGGACTTATAAATTTAGAGTTCATGGTTATGTCTCATCTGTATTGAAATGATTAATATTTTTACTATAGTAAAATAAAATAAAATATAGAATTTTTTAACCCAGAAAAATAATTGCAACATTCATCAAGTTGCAAAATGTATGGCAAATGTGTGGTATTCCTGGTAAAATTCTGATATTTTGAAAACTATTTTCATCTATTTCAACTAGAATGTGCCACGTATTGTTGTTCAGTCTGTCAGTCTTGAAGACATCAACAGCTATGAACTGGTAAGTCTGTTCAGTCTGTCTGTTCAATTTTATTTTTTTAATTTATATAAATAAATTTTGTATAATATTTGTATCTTTTTGAATAGTAATAAAAAAAAATTTTTATGTTTTAATGTTTATATAAAAAGTCATGTTTGATCTTTTATTTTGAAGACTCCACAGTCTCCTTCAAAATACATATTTCCCATATTTCCGGTTATTCCTGATAAAGTAGAGACCACTGAAGCATCCACCATATCCTCAGAAACCACGTCTGACATCCAGATAGTAAGTCTACATGTATTATAGGCTGCTCCTTATTAGTATTGTGAACAGTATCTGGTGATGTGGTGTAGCGGGTAACATAAAAGTTGGTTTTAATACTGTGTATATTATTACTTACCTTGATCTTTATGATCTCTTCAGAGCCATGCTATGGAAACTCCAATTTCAGAGAATCCAGAGAATGTTAAGGAGATTCTGTTGCCTCACCTTCCTCAAGAAGTTAAAGAAGTTCCAACTCTTTCTGTTCCTCCAGTGGTTGAGGAAGTTCTACCATCTAATCTTTCTCCAGAAGTTGAGGTTCCACCTCCTAATCGTTCTTCAGAGGTTGAGGAGGTTCTACATCCATCTGTTCCTCAAGTGATTGAGGAAGTTCTACCATCTAATCTTTCTTCAGATGTTGAGGTTCCACCTCCTAATCGTTCTTCAGAGGTTGAGGAGGTTCTACATCCATCTGTTCCTCAAGTGATTGAGGAAGTTCTACCATCTAATCTTTCTTCAGAAGTTGAGGAGGTTCTATCTCCATCTGTTCCTCCAGTGGTTGATGAAGTTCTAGCTCCTAATCTTTCTCCAGAGGCTGAGGAAGTTCTATCTCCATCTGTTTCTGCAGAAGTCAGAAAGGTTCCACCTCTTCCTGCTTCTTCAGGAGTCAAAGAGTCTCTACCTCCTATGGTTCCATCCGAGATTAACGAGGTTCCACCTCCTGCTTCTGTAGAGGTTGAATACCCCAAGCAAAGCCCAGTTGGTGATTCAACAAACAGCTCCATCAGCGATGTCTCAAGTGGATACATCTCCACAAGTGTCTCCACAGTGACTCTCTCTGAGTGTGCGGTCTCGAATGTTGACCCTCCTCTCCTTGACAGCACAGAGGCCAAAATAGACTCTACTTCCAAAAGGACTGAACCTAAAACAGAGTTTGTGCCAACAACCAGCACATGCCCAGAGCATCAGTCAAAACTTGAACCAGCTGACCTAGAACTTGGAAAATGGGCACCTATAGAATCCCAGACATCAGAAGAACATGGTCAAGTGTCTCCTCTAGATACATCTCCTCAAAAACTCCTCAGTGTTTCTGATTCCTTACCTCAAGAAACCTCTGAAGCCAACGTCTCTTCATCTTGTTCAGCCGCATCAGTACCATCTACACCACTGGCACTACCAGCTGCCTCAAAAGCAACTGATCTGTCAGTTCCAGTCAAGACAGCTAAGCCATCAACACCTGACCAGCAATCAAGACCTGAACAAAACGTCAAACCCACTCCTGCTCCCACCTCCAACCCTTTCCAAATCCACAGAGTCAAGACCTCCGGCCTTAAGTCTTTCAAGGGAATCCTGCATGAAGAAGATGTAGAGGGCAAAACTAAACTCGGTCACTCTTTATCTTCACTGAGTGAGTCTCAAGAAAGACTGGAGATCCTTTCAGATTCAGAGGAAAGCCTAGAGACTCCCGACTGGCTGAAAGAGGGGGAATATGTGACTGTGGGCACAAATAAAACTGGAACAGTCCGTTATGTTGGACCGACTGACTTTGCAAAGGGCGTTTGGGTTGGAGTGGAACTTGATGTTCCAGCAGGTTGGTAATGCTCTTTAACTTCAGTAGATCAATTTATCAGTAGAGTCAATACTACCGGCATGCATATCAGATTCCAGTCATTGGAAAGGACTTGCAACCCATTGACCATGGACAATGGATTTGCAAATATTGTTTGTAAGGAGCATTTGCATGGATAACTTGAGAAGTCAGTAGATCTAGAGAACACTGTGTGCAATACCACCTTCTTGCTGTACTGGCCAGGGCTGCATTTCCCAAAAGCATCGTAAGCCTAAATAGATTGTATAGACCGTTGGTGCCAATGGCTTCTATGATCTACTTAGGCTTATGATGCTTTTGGGAAATGCAGCTCTGGTCCCAGGTGTTACATGTTGTGGACTTGTGGTTTTGTAGGATTCAAAATGGTACTCCCTAGTGCCTTTTTAAAAAAAAATATCAATGGACCATTGATTAGCAATGGTTCTCTTCTCGTATCTGCCACCAAATAATGATGCTCTTATTCATTTCTAGATAAAAACTATGGTTTAGACTTGTGGATGTGTGTGATTCAAAATGGCGCTCACTAGTGCCTTTTTACAAAATTTGCACTTGCATAGACTTCATAGTGGTCCACTAACCAACTTTTTCAATTATGAGAAATGATGTCTAATCCCATGATGGACCATTGATTGAAAAATATTCTCCTGTCATATGCACCACCAGATAATTATGCTCTTCTTCATTTCTAGGTACAATGTGGTTTTAGATTCAAAATGGTTCTCATTAGGCCCTTTTTACGAAATGTACACTTGCCTATACTTGAAAGCAGTCCATTAACGAATTGTCCCAATTATTTAAAATAACGTCTAATCCCATGATCAATGGACCATTGATTTGAAAATCGTTTTACCTAGAAATTAAGACAAGCAAAATTGTTTGTACTTGTGATTTCGCATGATTCAAAGTTGTGCTCACTAGTGACTTTTTATGAAATTTACACTTGCATAGACTTCACAGTGGTTCACTAACCAACTGTTTCAATTACAAGAAATTAAACCTAATCCCATGTTCATTTGACTATTGATTTGGAAATATGATTTTGAAAAATTGTGCTCACTAATCCCTTTTTAAATGAAATGTATACTTGCATGGACTTGAAAGTGGTCCACTAACCAAGAGTTCCAATTTTAAAAAATTGCCTAATCCCGTGATCAAAAGAACGCTGATTTGCAAATGTTCCTTTTGTATGCACCACCCAACAATTATGCTTGTCTTAATTTCTAGGTAAAAACAATGGTTCGGACTTGCGGACTCAAAATGGTGCTTTCTAATGCCTTTTTGTGAAATTTACACTTGCATAGATTTCACAGTGGTCCATTTACCAACGGTTTCAATTATTAAGAAACGATGTCTAATCCCATGATTAATTGACCATTGATTTCAAATGTTCTGCACCAAATAATTATGCTATTCTTCATGTCCAGGTAAAAACGATGGTTCGGTTGGTGGTCGCCATTACTTCCACTGCAACCCTGGTTACGGCGTTCTCGTGAGACCGAATCGGGTCACGAAAGCGGCGGGTACCGCTAAACGGTCGAGGCAGAAACGCAAGCAGAACCTCTCAGGATCTAGTCCCAACCTGGCAGCCCTTACAGCGATGGCCAAAGGAGAAGCTGGAGCACGCAAGGGTGAAAACAGGAAGTCTTGGGTTAGCTGAGGACAATGCATCCTTGTTGATGGACGTGTACAGAGGACAGTATTGGTATGGCACTGAAACACTACACTGATACTTGCAGGGATGTAACTGCCATCTGATTTACTAATGCATATCTACACTACATAGTGCTTATAGTGTTCGAAAAACCTGTTTCAATCCTCAGTAAGCAGTATTTTTGGTATTACTCTTTTTTTTTATGTTTTTTAATAACACAAAGTGCCCAGTTTACCTGAAGCCAATGTCAGGGAGTATGTGCATGTGGATGTTCTCTAAAAAAATCAGGATACTGATGGATTCACTTGAGTGCTTCATTTCATGATTTTACATACAGTAGGAAGTTGGGATGGGTTTTACTTGTGGAGATTAAAAGTGCCAGACAGTTTTATTCATAAATGAATGTTTTTAGTGTTGTTATGGTGAGTTAGTTCTGTATTTTCTGTTGGTTTGGTACCTTTGTATTACTGTTTTTTTCTTTTTCTTGAATGAGTAATTTATGATCAAATTGTTATTTGTTTATTTATTTGCAGATCAAAGTAATGACAAAAAATAATAATGTTGAAGATTTTATATTGCAATGGTGAGCGTAATAAACTTTATTATTTTATTATCTTGCCTTGTTATACACGTCAAACTCTTAAAAGAATAATATCACAAGGTTGATCTTCAATATACCTTTATTTTCCAGAAGATAAAGTACTAAAATAAACACAAGTTTTAAAAAAAGTCATTTTAAACAAAGAAACTGTACAAAAAGTTCATATATACTATAGTATACTTACAGAACAGTCTACTGTCCAAAAAAGGCACTAAATTCTTAAATGGGAGATACATATGTTTCACAACAGAATGCTTTGAAATCATAGAATTATTTGATTCAAACAATCTTTAAATTCATAGTTACGGTCTTCTGTTTCTTTATACAGTTGCTTTTATAAGCCTATAGGTTTTTTGTTTATAGACATGAAAATGCACTCTGAGGAACTAAATGGAAAGCACCCCCTTTGAACCAGCAGGGTTACTGTTCATTGCTCTGGAATAAAACACTTGAGGCAACAGAACGAGTCATTTGTAGAATCTGTATGTCGCTTTGAGATCATGTAAATGTCAATACTTGACATCATACTGCAGTTTGGCACATTCTGTCATGTGTACCAAGAGGCTGTAATGACACACATATGCGGACAATTGAACACACCTGAACATTACAGCATTAGAGAATGACCTTTTTTGTGTATCGCTGCAATGTTTAAATGTAACAAACTTATAGTACAAAACAAATGTGGCAAATAAAGTAGCAAGTTTCTTGCGTGAAGGGGGTGCTCAGGAGACTGCTCTGAACGTAAAACATAAAAACGGTGTAAAACAATCAAATAAAAAAGAATCTCTTGAATTATTATTAAACAAAAATTGTCATTTCATAAATATTAGTTGTACACAGGAAGATATAGGAGAAAGGATACATAAAAAGCTGGCCTTCATTCATGACACGGACAGAACCAATTTCTGTTTAGCTGTTTGTAAAACCATTCTTATGTAATTTGTCACTTTATGTAAGTGTTGCATTGAGTTTGTGATCATTAATGTAAGAATGGCTCTACGAATTATTCGTTCGGCTCGGTTCAATGAATGAAGCCCAGCGAGAGAATAAAGTTCTTTTAGAACCTTTTTTTTTTTTTTTTATTAAAAAAAAAAAGCTACATTTTGGAACCAAGCTTATGTTAGATGAGAGTTCAGACTCTCGAAGCTCTGTGGCAGCGGAACAAACATTTATCAGTCAGTCTCTTGTGAACAATTAACACTGTGAAATTCTGATGTCATTTCACAATAATAATAAAGCTTCGTGGGAGTTTGCACGTTATAATTCTTAACTTGAGCCAAAATTTGAGTGGAATGATATTTCACGTTGACGTATTTAATTCTAAACACGATGAGAGCAGATTCTTCAGTCTTGACACTTTGTGTGAAATCTTTGCATGTAAATCAAACGTAAAAGCTAAATAAATACAAACATAAGAATAGCGCTTCAATGCAAATTCACTTTGGGTAATGCTGGACACTTAACAGTTAAAAATAAAGAAAGCTAGCTGTCTTGCAGGTTCATTTAGAGTCCAGGAGACTTGAGCTTTTGCGGTTATGTAACCACATCAAGTTTCACTACAATTATAATTCACCACCAAATTATCATTTGAACATGATTCAAATCTAAATACAGTATAATGCAGTTGGATAAATCTCACCATAAATCCAGGTTAAATTTCATCCACAAACCAAAAGGAAAATAATATGAAATTATATTTTGCATTTTGAAGATATTTTTATGGCATCATAGCAATTATGCACATTTTCCTTTAAAGGGGTCATAGGATGCCCATTTTCCACAAGTTGATATGATTCTTTAGGGTCTTCATGAAAAGTCTGTAACATAGTTTGGTTAAAATTTCTCAATGGTAGTGTAAAACAACACCTTATTTACCCTGTCAAAAACAGCTCTTTTCAGAGCACGCAGTTTTGTAGCATTTTCCTTTAAATGTTCATTTAACACCCCGCCCCTCTGCTCTCAGAGAGACTGTTTACTTTAGCTGCATTCATCGTGAAACTTGCTAATTAGTACATTATTAGGAAAGGCGATTTGCAAAGATTCATAAAAAAAAACCTTATACTCACTTCTTCTGTAGGTGAAGCTGGATCACGAATGATTCGTGTGAACATAAACGCATTTATGTTGATCGCGGGCGCATTCCCTTCAAAAACAAACGTAATTCACTGCGTCTTCAGCGGCTCAGATGTCGGGAGTAAATGACGACTGCTATGTTCATTATTACATCCAACAACAGAACACCTCAATCGCTTAGGAGTCATTCTTGTCTACATCTGCTCCAGCGGTGAAACAATGGCGGACTGATGACAGTCACTCAGGGCGGGTCTAAGGTAAGACGCCAGTTCAGTCTGTGCTGAAACACTACTGTCAATCAAACTATCGTGGCTGTCTGTGTGACGTCACACAGACAGGCATCTGAGATCGGCTCGATTTGAGAAAGGGGTAAAGATTTTAGTAGATTAACAAAAAAACGCTGGGTGGATTTTTCTCATTTTAGGGTGGTTGTGTACACACACTGCCAACACATTTCAGTTCAAACAACTTGTAAAAGTGCATGTAGCATCCTATGACCCCTTTAAAGAAAATCCTTTAAAATATTGTTTTAATATTTTTTTGTTTAATTCTTTTGTTTAAAATATATATCTATATTTAACCTAAATATATCTATGTTTAAGACCATAAACGCTTACAATTTTCAGCATTTTTGGAGAGGAAAATGTGCTTTAAAATCTGCCAAAAAAACCTCTCTAGTCTCTAAAATATTTATTTTATGCAAAATATATTAATTTCTCTTTCACTTTGTGGTGAAATGTGTTCTTGACAGTTTTCATGAGATTCACCCAATTGCTGTTTGATGAAATCCCTTACAAAAGTAAAGTAGAAACGTTAAACCTGTGAACTGAGAGCATCTGTAGTGGGAATGGAGGAGAGCATGGATCCAGAGCAGAAATTTGCTGAGACTCGCCTCTCTCCTAAACCATCTGCCTTTAGCTTATCTGTGGGAATGAGGGTCACTGGAGCACACGGACAGGAAGCACACCAAACATTATACAAGTTACTGGAATGAGGTACGAGGTTTGGGTCGGCAAGGGTTAAATAAGAGACGTAGGTGATGGCCGAAACATCGTGCAACGACCTTCCACTTATCAGTTCCTGTCAAGAGTGTGTGTCGTTGACTCTGGGTGTGTTTAGTGGTTCAGTAGGAGTGTCGATGGTAGGCCAAATGGAGCTGATTTGGTCATTGCTCCAAGAACACAAACGCACGCACGCACTCATCGATCCTCTTCATCCTGCGTTCTTCCTCAGTCGTCATCCAGTGACTCGGTCTTGATTTCACTGGCCACGCCTCCCGGATGGGACAGGGCGAGGATGCTGTGATTGACAGCTGCCATCTCCACTGCGAGAGAGATGGGGTCCTGGTGGTCTGCGTGATTGCCGGTGTCATCCTTAAAGAGACGTGTGCGTGAATGAGCAACTGCGTCAGTGAAACATTCGATATCAGGTTACAAAAGTAATCAACTTTTTTTTGTAGTATTTTAAAATGTTAAAATAAACTTTTGCTTTATATGGAAAATTTTAGATTTCATTGTAGGAATTTCATTTTTTTACAACAGCGATCAGTATATCATACTGATTATCACTATTGCATTGGTCAAAATAATATAAATGTTAATATAAATGTTTACACAGTAATATCATAAACGAATACATAATATATTTATAAAAATATGTAAGTAAATTGTTTTATTATTATTACATAAAAATATTTTAGTTTAAAAAATGTTTTTTCTTTGGGACTGTCGATTTAACATGTTAATTTGATGCAATTAATTATGGAGGGGGGGACACTTTAAAATTAACACACACCACATATTTCATTTAGCACAATGTCTTTTGGGGGGTAATTTCTCAGCCCAAACTGATTTGGTACATCATGTGATGAATTAAGATTTAAAATTTTAATCATTTTAGATGTAAAATTTGAATTGCTTGACAGCCCATGTATGTATGTGTGTATATATATATATATATATATATATATATATATATATATATATATACACACACACACACA